>NC_134487.1:244274003-244564003 GCF_040206685.1 Ascaphus truei | reverse complement strand
CACGCTGTCATGTCAACTTGATGCCGCGTGACATCACGGAGCGTCTCGTTCATATGACAATGTGCATTACGTGACGTCGCGCAGCCATGTTGACGGAATTTGGAGGGGAGGATACAGCCAAAGGCAAGATAAATATATAATAAATAGATCGAAAACAATGTTGTTATCTCTGGGTTAGCCTTCAATAGAATGTGGCAACCCTGGCTGCAGTGTGTGTTTCTGTATACAGAGGTGGGCCCTGCAGTGTGTGTTTGTGTATAGAGGTCGGGGCTGCATTGTGTGTGTGTGTTTGTGTGTATAGAGGTGGGGCTGCAGTGTGTGTGTGTGTTTGTGTGTATAGAGGATTTCACTATCATAAATAAATAAAACAAACCACTTTGCAGCCTGAAATCTGAAATGTACTTTCTAATCTCTACTGTAGTTAATAAAAAAGTAACACATTAATTAAAATTACATAAATAATGAAGACATTAAAACTAAATAAATAATTGACTAAAATTAAATAAAAAAATGAAGGCATTAATTAAAATTAAGACATTTTAAAAATTTGACATTCCTCATTCCTGACCTGACTTTGTGTATATAATATTACAATTTGCAAACTAAATAGGGGAAATAGGGTTGTGTGTTATAAATATATGTTGCTACTTACAGTACTTATTAGCTCTGCTAGGAGGTGGATTAAGAAGATAGACTAGACCAGGGGGGCGCAAACTTTTTTGTTTTGAGGAACCCTTGAAGTATTTAGAAAAATCTCAGGGAACCCCTATCTGGCTGACACATATTAGGTCGCGCTAATAGTGCTGGCGACGTTGTGTCAAAAAAATGTATTGACACCGTCGCGTGCGCTTATAGTAGGAGCGACAGGACGGCGCGGTGGCTTGATCGCAATCGCTGGAAGTCACTTCAATTTGATTTTTCCAGCGACCGCAGCATGACGTCAGCTTTACCGGCACTATAAGCGCGGCCTTAGGCTGCGCTCATAGTGCCGGCGATGCGACGTCGCAGCAAAACAAATGTATTGCCGCCGTCGCGTGCGCTTATAGTAAGCGCGATGCAGCGACGGGAGCGGCACGAATTTCTGAAGCCGGTCAAATTTGATTTTTTAGAGGCTATCGCCACATGTGACAGCCTCTGAACCAATCAAAGACCTGGTCGCCGGAAAGCGAATGACAACTTTCGCTAGCGGCGACGGGTGACATCATCCGTCGCGTGCACTATAAGCGCGGCTTTAGGTTAATTTCACACCTCACGAGCCCCCTCTATTTCACACCCTCTTCCCATGAATTTATCTCCCCTCCGTCTCACTCACTCTTCTCCCCTCCCCCCTGTCTTACTCCCTCTTTTCCTCACTCACTCGCCCCTACCTTCCATCAATTACCCCACTCTGCTCACTCAATCCCTCCACAAAATACATACCAAAAAACCCCACCCCGCAAAACATAATAAAAATACCCACCCCCGCCAAAACATATTAAAAAGACTCCCACCGCCCCAATACATTTTTTTTTAAATCTCCCATCTCTCCCTTTCCCCCTTGCCTCTCCCATCTCTCCCTTTCCCCCCTTGCCTCTCCCATCTCTCCCTTCCCCCCCTGCCTCTCCCATCTCTCCCTTCCCCCCCTGCCTCTCCCATCTCTCCCTTCTCCCCCCTGCCTCTCCCATTCTCCCTTCCCCCCCTCGCCTCTCCCATCTCTCCCTTCCCCCCTCGCCTCTCCCTTCCCCCCCGCCTCTCCCATCTCTTCCTTCCCCCCCCGCCTCTCCCATCTCTGCCCCCCCTGTATCTCCCATCTCTGCCCCCCCCCCTGCATCTCCCATCTCTGCCCCCCCCTGCATCTCCCATCTCTGCCCCCCCCTGCATCTCCCATCTCTGCCCCCCCCCCTGAATCTCCCATCTCTGCCCCCCCCCTGCATCTCCCATCTCTGCCCCCCCTCCTGCATCTCCCATCTCTGCCCCCCCTGCATCTCCCATCTCTGCCCCCCCTGCATCTCCCATCTCTGCCCCCCCTGCATCTCCCATCTCTGCCCCCCCCTGCATCTCCCATCTCTGCCCCCCCCTGCATCTCCCATCTCTGCCTCGCCTGCATCTCCCATCTCTGCCCCCCCCTGCATCTCCCATCTCTGCCCCCCCTGCATCTCCCCTCTCTGCCCCCCCCCCTGCATCTCCCATCTCTGCCCCTCCCCCTGCATCTCTGCCCCCCTTCTGCATCTCCCATCTCTGCCCCCCCCCCCTGCATCTCCCATCTCTGCCCCCCCTCCCACCCCCCGCATCTCCCATCTCCCAGTTAGGCGGCGGAGGCGGCACTGTCTGTGGCATGCGCTCACCAGCAGTAGCACCGGAGGTGCCGCACTGCTAGCGAGCGGCTGTGAGCGGGCTCTGGAGGGGGAGGGGGAGCGAACTGGTGTGCCGGGGGGAGGGAGAGCTCAGAGCCGGGGACCGGGTGCCAGAGGGAGGGGGTGCCGGGTTGAGGGAGAGCTCAGAGCCGGGGACCGCCTGCCAGAGGGAGGGGGTGAGGGAGAGATCAGAGCCAGGGACCGGGTGCCAGAGGGAGGGAGAGCCAGGGACCGGGTGCCAGAGGGAGGGAGAGCCGGGGACCGGGTGCCAGAGGGAGGGAGAGCCGGGGTCCGGGGAGCCGGAAGGAGAGCTGAAGAGCCAGGGAGCCGAGGTGCCGGGGGAGGGAAGGCAGGGGAGAGCAGGAAGCCAAGTTGCCGCCCCTGCGACTGCATTTGACAAAGCCCCGCCCCCGGCATCCCATCCAATCCCCTGCGGCCCTGCATGTTTTACTAAAGAAGCCCAACCCCCCGGCAGTCAAAATACTTATCCGCTGCTGCCGCCGCATCCTCCTCGCTGCCGCTGACTCGCGCAGCGCCCGCCGACAAAAAAAACGGGACCAGGGAGAAAACTCGGGACATTACCGGGACACACCGGCAACCAGGACAGAAGAGAAAAAAACGGGACTGTCCCGGCAAAAACGGGACGTCTGGTCAGCCTAGTGAAAGAGGGTAAAAATATTGCAATGTGGGTTCAGAATAATCAAATGAGTTTTATTGTATACAGGTGTACACAGGGAGAGAGTTCAAACGAGCTCTCTGTTAAGATGATAACTGACAGTACATTTTATACATTGCTAATGAGTAATATACCCCTTCAGAAGGGGCTGGCTTAGAAAATGGAAAAATACAGAATCTTATACAAATAATGCTAAAAACCTTATTCAAGCTAAAATGTATGTTTTGCAACTTGTTAAACGTGCCACTGCACCTAGTTCATTTTGGTCCTACAGATTTCATTAAATAACGGGACAATATATTTATCTAAATTGGTCTGGTCTTTACATCATTTGTTTCTATGTATTGCAGGTCAAATTGTCAAGGTGAACATGTGTAGAATGTTGCTGTGCGACGCTACAGCTGCTATTATGGCCAAAGGTTTTGATATCCTGGGAATCAAACCTGTACAGAGGATGTAATTCTGTACCAATTCCAGCCTTTTTTTTTTCTCTTCAATATATGCAGAAACTTGACTTCTACTTTTCTAAAACGCCACAAATCGATAATAAATGTATTTGATGAGGAAATTTTGCTTATGAATTTTCTGTTGTAGGTATCATGAACTGATTAGAAAAAAATCAGGATCGTGTTTTTAGGACAGTAAAACAATGAGTGTGAGCCAGAGAACAAGAACATTTGGTGAAAGTACACAGAAAGTGATAAGAGGACCCTTGGGTCTGAGTGGCTATTTAACGGAGATGAAGGGAAAAGAGATTAATTAGAGAGTGAAAAAAATGGCAAATAGACTAATTCAGAAATAGAATTAACCCAGTTGTCGATATTTTATATTTATTCCATGTTTGTGATACTAATTAACCATTGCTTATTTTCTTAAACTTGTTCTTTATTGGAATTTTCTTTAAAAAAAAGTGGGGGATGGGATACAGAACAAAAAAAAGGGTGACGTGTTTTAGATTACATACATTTGTATACATACATATATAACACATTTAATAATATAGATTTTGACGTTAATTATATAAAACTTTCAGAAAAACTATAGGGTCTGCTTTCAAGTCACAGCTTTTAAATGATATACATATGTGTAATAATGTTCAAGGCAATTTCTTTTCCATTTCAAACATGTATTTGAGGTGGATAATGCTTCTTATGACAGTCTTACAGGTGTCAAATACATAAACAACAAAACAGGTAGCGCTAACCGCAATGTGTGTGGTGTAGTAACTATTACCTTATATATTAATTAAAACTATACATAAGGGGCTGCCTAGGACACAAAGCCTGACCCCCTGGTCAGGAAAACAGTATGGACAGGGAATAGTTCCGTGGGCGCCTATAAAATTTTACCACTATAAAGGATATACGAAAACCAAGCCTGTTGGTTGTGAAGATTGTTGATCCTCACGGTGGGCTTGAAAACAAAGAGAAAGCACAACACATAGCGTAATACTGTTGAAACATTAAACAAACAACATATAAGACAACATATAACAGCTGAATACTGAAATGGTATTTTTAGGACAATAAAATCATTTAATAACAATTAATATTTAATATAATGCACAATTTGCATGGACATATAGATTTAAGCAATTAAAAATCTGAATAGGTGGTTCAACTGCTCCATAGCACCAATGTTGATGATAGCAATGCCTACTCACCAGATGGAATAGGTTTGCAGGCAGTGGATATTTTAGAGAGTATCCCCTCTCATCTGTGTGCTGCTCTCTGCTTAGCTGGCGTCTCTGTCGGCTCGTGGGTGCAGCTCATCAGCAGGGACTCCTGCAGCTCCAGGAAGCACGTCTGAGCAGATGGAACTCAGCTGCAGCTGATTCAGCACGATGTCAGCCACGGACCACCGTGAGCTCGTCTGTCTGCTGCTCACTGCTAGCTGGCGTCTCTATCCGCTCGTGGACGCAACTTGTCAGCAGGTACTCCTGCAGGGCGCCAAGCAGGGCGCTTGAATAATGGGAAACCGCAACAGCTGGTTCAACTCGTCGGCGGCTATAAGAGATGGTTAGCTGGCAGCTCACGTTGATTCACCGATGTGCGGGGGGTACTACACCAATGTGTGCGGGGCTTGAACCTCCACCCTACGCGTTTCAAGAGCGATCTGCTCTCTTCCTCAGGGGTATATCAAATACATGCTATCAATAATGTATAATTAGTTATTCTTCTTTCATTTAGGAACAATATTTGTTGTCAATATATTAATACAGAAGGGCTAATTTCCTCCCACTCCTATTTAAAGAGGGATGTTCAATTCTGTTTCCCATGTATTTTTTTGGAATCACACATGTATGTGTTGCTTTTTAAAAAGTGATATAAATGTTATGCTGTGTGATTAGATTTAGGTAATGATCTAGGGCAGGCCTGCACAACTCGTAAAGTGAGAAGGGCCGAACTGCTCCAAGGAAAAAAAAATTGGTCCGCACGGGTAAAATCATCATCATCACCATCATCATCTCTCCTCCAGCACATCATCATCATCATCCTCATATCTCCCCCAGCACCCTTTATCATCATCCTCATATCTCCCCCAGAACCCCTCACTATCAACCTTTGCGATACTCCCCATCTATCATACCCCCATCTCTCCCCCTCACCCACACACATAATACTCCCCCTCCACATCAAACACACAATACCCACCTGCACAGCACACACATCACACCCCCCTTGCACCTCACATCACTCTCCCCCCTTGCACCTCACATCACTCTCCCCCCTTGCACCTCACATTGCTCTCCCCCCTTGCACCTCACATTGCTCTCCCCCCTTGCACCTCACATCACTCTCCCCCCCTGCACCTCAAATCACCCCCCATGCTCCTCAAATCAGCCCCCCTTGCACCTCCATTGACCCCCCATACACCTCAAATCACCCCCCCTTGCACCTCCAATGACCCCCCCTGCACCTCCCATCACCCATCACCCTCCCCCCCTGCACCTCACATCACCCATCACCCTCTCCCCCCCCCTGCACCTCACATCACCCATTACCCTCTCCCCCCTACACCTCACATCACCCACAGGGCTGCCAACAGAAATCATGGGGCCCGGGATAAATGAAAGGAGCAGGCCCCCCCCCCCCCCCGAACCCATAGCGCACCTACCACGAAAAAATATCTTTTAGCGCGTTACTTTTACTTAACTGTGTTCTTATTGTGATACAGAAAAAAACATTACAATGCAACCTGTTTATTTTTTATATTTTCAACAAAAGACATCTGACTGCCTGCCTGGGTGGGTGAGTTTGGGTGAATGACAGTGACTGGGTGGGTCAATGACAGTTGGGTGAATGGCGGTGGGTGGGTGAGACAGTGACTGGGTGGGAGACAGTGACTGGGTGGGAGACAGTGACTGGGTGGGAGACAGTGACTGGGTGGGAGACAGTGACTGGGTGGGTGGGTGACAGTGACTGGGTGGGTGACAGTGACTGGGTGGGTGACAGTGACTGGGTGGGTGACTGGGTGCTTGACAGTGACTTATCTTGACCGGGTGGGTGCAGCTTGCCGCCGGACGCTTTCCCCTCCTGCCCCGATATCCCTGCGGCAGCTGCCCGGGACGGGAGGTGGGCTTGGGGGCACGGGCACGGGATGTTAGCTCGTGGGGGGGGGGCACGGGAGGTGAGCTCGGGGGGACGCGGGAAGCTGGCCGCGGAGGCAAGCAGGCTGCAGGAAGAGCTGACTGTTACTACCCCCTCTGTCCCACGTTGGGAGCAGGGGTGGGGAGCGGCCGCAGAGGAGCTGGCTGTTGCTTCCCCCTCCGTCCCACGTTGCGAGCGCGGGGGGGGAGCGGGCCCTGCGCATGCGCGCGGGGAATCGCGCCATTTTTTTTAAACGTTGTTTTGTTTTTACATTTATTTAATTAACTGGCGCCCGGCCGGAGTCATCGCGGGCCGCACAGAGAGGCCAGGGCGGGCCGTATGTTGTGCAGGCCTGATCTAGGGGTATTAAATGGTGGCAATGTATTCATGATGGTTACATTTCTTGAGTATAATGAGTCAATTGCTTTATTTAATTTCATGTAATTTTCTAATTACACATTGATTAGCTCAAATTCTGACATTAAGCTTAGAAAGATTTAAAGTTTATTTTGTAAAATTATGTTAAATTAGTTATAAGGATTCACAGTATGACAATCTCGGTGTTATATGCATGTTTGAAGAGCTTGGTGCCGCTTGAATTAATATGACTCCTAGCTGACACAAAAAATGCAAATTGTATGGGTCCAAATTTGAGTGAAGTAACAATACTTACTGCACCATCTTCAACTGAATTACTAACTGGTAAGTTTTTTTTTAAATTTCTCACAACCCCGCTGGGCCTCAAAGAAACGCCCGGGGTGAGAAGGGCGAGAGGAAGTGTGCCTTTAACAATATAACGGAGTTGTCATCTCAGCAGGCTGCGCCCTCTATGCAGACAACGACATCCACCACCTACAATGGTGTAGCAAAAGTGGTCATCAGGCTGCCACGTGACAGTGAGGGTTTAAGGCCAAGAACCCTCATTTTCAAACTTCTGCATTTCAGTGACAAAACGCTGATTTGGAGGACCTGCAGAAAATATAAACTGCTTATGTGGAAAGACAAAAAAAATATCTTGTTTCACGATGTTTCTGTGGCGGTGATCAAATGACTGCAGGTCTATTAAAGCTGCAGTTCAGTCTTTTTTTTATTTTTTATTTTTATTTATTTTTTTACTTCAATAGTTTCATGTGGGCAATCTCTAATTAAATAAAGAACTGTATAGCTGCCATTCAATTCGTTCTCCATGTATTGATCGGCGAAATTTGGTGACATAATTAGTGAAGGGATCTGTTTATATTCTGCTTCAGTCCGTCAGTGGAAGCTCATGAATATTCATGAGCACTCCTGCACTGACATGTGCAAGAGGGAGGGCAGGGCTGACAAATGGGTGTGCCAGGGCTTGTGACAGGACATAAAGGGGCAGTGCCTTAGCAAATGCTTGTTAAAATAGAATACAAGAAAATTGATCTTTCAAAGTTGTTGTTTTTTTAAAACAGAAAATGCTAAAAGTATTTTTTCTTACTACAGAACTGATTTATTAAAAAAAACACACATGCAGGATATTGACTGAACTGCAGCTTTAAAATATGCACAAAACTAATCATGGAAGCACTTCGATTCGATCTTGTGTTCCCTGCAAGACTGAGGATCTTGACCAACAATGGACCCCTGAGCTTATGCCTGCCATATTACACAGCTTTCTGAGCATAGCCTGGGTTTAAGAAGTGCATAGCCAGTAAACCTACTCACAGACAGATGTTTTCACCTTTTGGGTCTCATCATTGTGTGGGGTTGGTTACTGGCTATGAAACGTGACGCTAGTAGTTTCTACAACCAGTCACAAAGTAAGTTATGGGGAGTAATAAATGGACAACAACCATCCACCGCACAGTGAACAGCAAATAAAAATACCACTTATGACCACATTAACATGTCTGACGGGTCAGTAAGCCTGTCATGCACGCAACTCAAAGCCGCAAAAAGACATTATGGAACCAGAGAGTGCAGAGAAGAGCCACCAAATTAATAAAGGGGATGGACAATCTAACGTATGAGGAGAGGCTAGCTAAATTAGATTTATTTACATTAGAAAAGAGGCATCTAAGAGGGGATATGATAACTATATACAAATATATTCGGGAACAGTACAAGGAGCTTTCAAAAGAACTATTTATCCCAAGGACAGTACAAAGGACTCGGTCATCCCTTTAGGTTGGAATAAAGGAGATTTTACCAGCAACAAAGGAAAGGGTTCTTTACAGTAAGGGCAGTTGCAATGGGGAATTCATTACCCATGGAGACTGTGATGGTAAATACAATAGATTTGTTCAAAAATAGGTTGGGCATCTTTTTAGAAAGGAAAGGTATACAGGGATATACCAAAGAAGTAAACATGAGAAGGATGTTGATCCAGGGAGTAATCAAATTATATAAAGCCAATTTTTTTTCTTTCCTAAACAATTTTCAACTTGTTAAATGTCACGTTATGCTCATTATCACGTTACTTAGTGGTTAGAATACCATCTACCTGTCTTCATATACTCGGCCTTAAACTTTTAAAATGTTTCTCCCATTTATTTTTATTCTCCTTCATCCTCAGGATTACGTAATTTTGTGGTTTTATATTGAGGCTTTTATGATATTTGAATCAAGTTAAGCAAAATGTTTATTTCTTAAACAATTTTGACCTTCAGGAGGCTGACCTTATACATCACCTTGTTTTTTTGGTGTTAGCTGGGTATAAGTAAATATATGGAAGACATATTTACAGTATTCAGATCTGGGGGCTGTTTTTGGGAGAGATTGTCACCTGTATTGGAGTGTCACATATATGTACAGTTGTGTGAAAAAGAAAATACATCCTCTTTGTTATTCTGTCCTTATATGTAAAACCATAGAATTCAATCATCTGTTCCTTAGCAGGTCTTAAAATTAGGTAAATACAACCTCAGATGAACAACAACACATGACTTATTACACTGTGTCATGATATATTTAACAAAAATAAAGCCAAAATGGAGAAGCTATGTGTGAAAAACTAAGTACACCCTTACTGCTTACAGAGGAATTAAGATGCTAAGTAGCAGACAAGTGCTGCTAATTAAATGCCCTTGATTCATTTATCATCAGCAAGTGTAACCACCTCTATAAAAGCCAAAGTTTTAGCAGTTTGATGGTCTGGAGCATTAAGGTGTGTGTTAACATGATGCCAAGGAGGAAACACATCAGCAATGATCTTAGAGAAGCAATTGTTGCTGCCCATCAATCTGGGAAGGGTTATAAGGCCATTTCCAAACAATTTAAAGCCGATCATTCTACATGTGGACAGATTTAAAGATTTACTCAAAATGGCATGGTAAAGATATGAGTGGAATAATTCCCAACATTAACATTATTCCACACTATTTTGGGATACTGCTTCTAGTATAAGATCAAATCTTATCTCATGTCTAAAAAAAAAAAAAAAAGGAATTGAATGAATTGTACTTTTCTGCTCACAAGGAGTTGACAGAAATCTAAAAGCTCCCTCACCCCTCTAAGGCTACGGCCCCGCTGTCTGCGTTGCACGCGCGCCTGCCCAGCTGGCAGCGCGTGCAGCCAAATTCCCCGGTCTGCAGTGAGCTACAGGGGGGAACTTGATGGGGGAGTGACGGGGTTGTGGGTATGATGTCACCCAGCAGGTTCGCCCTCATTTGCTGAACTGCTGTAGGGCGTGGCCTAGCGCACCGTCGCCAGTGTTAATCTCAATTTTCGGGTCTGCAAGAAAAACTCACCGCGCAGCGCGGCGGCCACCCCTTGCAGCGGGCCCGGCCCCATTAAGAGGCGGCTAAAACGGCTAAAAGCCTAAAACTATCTGGGGGAGAGGAAATTACTTGAATCATAGCCTGTAGAAAAGAATACTCCTTAATGCCATTTACACGGTTTTGCTTCCAAGACAGCAAAAGAAAAACAAAAGCGCATGCCGCCCGGTAAGAAGGTACAGTAGCTGGACTCAAAATCCGTGTAAAAAATATTTATTGAAGCAATAAAAATGAACACCGCATTACTCCAAAAATCCTCTTAAATATTTTTTACATTGATTTTTAGTCCAGTTACCTTCTTATCGGACGGCAGTGCACGCCTTTGTTTTTTTTTTTCTACTTTTGGGCTGGAGCACGCTATTGGCAG
The DNA here is from genome assembly GCF_040206685.1 of Ascaphus truei. Taxonomy (NCBI): domain Eukaryota; kingdom Metazoa; phylum Chordata; class Amphibia; order Anura; family Ascaphidae; genus Ascaphus; species Ascaphus truei. Next base: position 244,553,294 of record NC_134487.1, on the reverse strand, counting down.
GAGGGCTCTCTTCATACTACAGATGGAGTAGTGTCCTGGAGCTGTGAGTAAATCCTCTGTATCATTTGCTTTGCCTAATGTGACAACAGGAGATTTTGAGGGTAGTGGGGTTGGGAGGAGCAGCACCGTGCGGCTCAATTTGTGGGTCTCCGAGCTTTCACTCCCCCCACCTGATATATTAATCCATGAATCATATGGCATAACAGCAATACTCACATCAACATTATACTATCTACCTCCTGGACGGACACAGTATTGACTATTTGATATATATATATATAATTTGAACAAATCTAGAGCACCAGCTTTGGGATCATATCCCTTAAACTGCCGCAATTGCTTCCAAGACATATTGTAAGCCGCTAGAGAATATTATTAAAATTTATATTAAGCTGACAAAGTGAATGTTCTAGAGCAGGGGTGCACAAACTTTTTGTCCTGCGCCCCTCTGCCTGCTCTCCACCACTGTTCGCGCCCCCCCCCCCACCTTGTTTCCAGCGTCAAATGATGCTGTGGGTCATGTGACATCACGTGACCCCGCTCATGTGATGGTTGCAATGGCGACGTGTCACACTAGCCATCTGAATCAAGTTGAGGGAAGTTGCAGAGGCCGCACACGACCCCCGACATTTAATTTAAATGCCTTGGGGAAGAGTGCGGGGCATCTGCAACCGCTGCCCACACCCCCTCTTCCCCCTCACCCTCCCCCCCAAAAATCTAGGGGCGCACCCCCAGTTTGTGCACCCCTGTTACAGAGTGTGCGCCTACAGGGATATCAGGGTCAATTGATTCTCTTAACAGCTATTCGGTAATCTCACGAAATATCATATCTCCGAACCAGACGAGATTCATCTACAGGAGAAATCCAGTATCAAATATTACATATGTGATCTCTGCTATTTAGTACCTAAAATAGAATTGAAGTTCGACATCTTCCTTTTTATTGAGCTTTGATGCAGAAAATAAGTTTGAACTGGTTGGTTGGAATCACCTTTTTCAGGTTTCTTACAAAATTTGGGATTGATGGGAATTTTAGTAAATGCGAATTCTTCTTTATTCCTCCCCTACAACTAGAATTGTTTGCTACGGGCTACATTTTGGGCCAATTTCAAATTGAAAGAAAGAAAGGGCTCTCTGATTTTTTTTGAGGGATTGGGGTTGGAAGTGTTGAGACAAAGTTGGCCCTCTTTACAGAATATATGTTCATATATGCTACAATACTATTTGCTTCCAACATAATTCTTCTATCCCTGAACTTTGAAAAATATTACAGTCATTTACGTTCACTTTTCACGACTATAAAATGGACACATTGGGGTTACTTCATCCATCCCAGGTGGAAGGGGACCGTATAGATTTAATTGTGTCTTCACTTTTTAAACTGGCTAATTATAGTAGTAAATACCTTGGGATATGGATACCAACAGACATATTTATACAACCCAAATTATAAACCTATCATCCAAAAAATAATGAAACTATTGAAAATGTGGGACTATTTGGGCAGATCTGCAGTCTGATCTCTCAGATTGGTATTCTCTTGTGGGGGATAGACAGGAATGGGTAACATTTTTTTGTTCTTAGCATAACTCCAGAAAATCCACATTAAAACACTTAATAGAGCCGTGGTAGGCAACATGATATGCTTCAATAGCCTTAATGTGCGGTCCTTGTAGTATATAATTTTACCATTGAGATTCTTGATTGTACCGTTTGATAGGATGGACGCTCTGAGCAATATTGATAGGGGCTCAAATGGACTCCATGGATACAACAATTAGCCTCATTAAAAATGTTGAAGGGTGTTGTTGAAAAACTGAAGACCACGTCACCTGACACTTGAGTAGATATGAAGTTATTAAAGAACTTAATTTCTCTATCAAGCATGACTGATGTATTTTACAGTTATAAACAATCTTTTTAATATGGTAAAAAATGTACTTTACTTTATGTTTACAGTTATAATTTAACATTTAGGTACTTTATTCTGTATTTATCTTTCATTATTCAATTAAGATTTCTAAATATTTTTGATCCTCATTCTGATTGGATTTTGTCATGTGGAAAACATGTATGGATTTCTATGTAACACTTTGTAAAGCGCTTTCAAATCGGTCTACTATATTCAGTAACTGGATTTGTTTAATCATTTCTATTACTGGTTGAACTAAGGATGATTGAATGGTGTAAATTATTAGAGCATATGTTGGATGTAACTGAGCCCAAGGAGGAAGACATGTTTGATCTTAAGTGGAATACCATGTTGAACTTGATGTTATCTATGTTTTAAAAACAGGGACATTTAATCCAAATTGATTTGGCTTTGCCGTTTTGCACCTAAACACCTAGGTGTTTTTGCATTCCAAAGAGGTTTTAGTCAATTGTTTTTTTTTTTTAATAGATATTAAGGGGAATTATAATAATGAGGCATATTATTCATGGTAAAATGTTAATTGGGTTTAGGTTTACTTCATCTAATAATGTAATAGATAATCAATTCCATCTACCTTTTGAAGAACCAGAAAAAAAAATTTGAGCCCAGCTACATTTCCAAGATTCTGACTAATATTACTTAGATATTTAAATTGAAATGTGTAATTATTAAACATATTATGTAAACATTGTATATTAAGCAGCATTGTTTAAAATGTACCTATATTAATGTTGTAACCAGAAAGGAATTCATATTATTCTACTTCTTTTATCACTATAACTATGTATAGCCAAATTTTGTCATCTATTATTTGGATATTTTGTATGATTCTAATAATCATCATAGTAATGGTAAAAGAGGACATCCTTGAAGTGTACCCATATGAAGAGGGAACATTTCAGATTGAGAACCATTACAAGAGATTAGTGCATGAGGTTTAGTGTATAGTAATGTAATCGAAACAGATAGTGAACTGTGCTCTAATAATCGTGAAAAAAGTGCTTAATGGTGATTATTAAGTATATAAAGTAGATATAAAAAAACCTGTTACTTTAAATGTGAGGTTGTGCTGCTGAATTCGTGGAATGGCTCCACAGACCAAGTGCTAAAGGAAAAACGAAAAAAGAAACAGCGCAAAAAACCTCATAGTGTAGTATATAAAATGATATTGTGGTAAAACAGGTGAGTATTGCACGTACATCAGATTAAAAATTACTAGCAGGACAGGAGGGGGATAGGTATATTAAGCGCCCAATCAGAGTCCTCCGATATCCATGACGAAGTACACCACATGTACGAAACGCGTTGGATAAAGAGGGCGCATTCCTAGCCCTACCTGCTGTGGCTTTACCCTATCTGCCATTCGTTTCATACTGGGACAATCTCCGATATCCCCGGTACTCTTCTGGCTGGCCGAGACTGCGTGAGACATCTGTCGGCGCCACCTGATGACGTCATCAATGCGCGCACTCAGTGGATGCCGTGCACGCTAACCGACGCCAAGGAACCAGAGAGAAAGTTTACCTTCCCGCAGCAGTTGCTGTATCCACGCCGTGTAGCAGTTGACTTCTACCTGAGCAAGTGGAGCGTTGCTGGGACTACTTACGGGAGACGTGAGAGGAGATTTCACCCGGTGATCGTTACTAACCCACCAGTTGTTGCTGATTGGTAACATGTCCATATACATGTCCTGCTAGTAATTTTTAATCTGATGTACGTGCAATACTCACCTGTTTTACCACAATATAATTTTATATACTACACTATGAGGTTTTTTGCGCTGTTTCTTTTTTCGCTTTTCCTATAGTAATGTAATCAAAGAAATAATATTTCTATCAAGGCCAAATGTTTAAATATTATGAGTAAGTATTCACTATGTCTATTGCTTTTTTTTATAGCATGAAGGGATAAACAAGCAATGGGACAATTGGATTGTTTTGCTAAATTAAAAATATTAGATGTTAATGTTATCAATATCTTTTAGGTATACATTCAGTGTTAATTAAAATGTCAATAATTGTATTACATGTATTTGGTGCTAAAATAATTGCATGTGTAACCCTTTTACCATACCCCCCCTGAAGTGAGATTGGGTGGTATGCTCCTTTCTAGCTACTCTTAGGTGGTTGGGCTGTAACCTATTGGTGAACAGGAGGGCTGAGGGCTCCGCGGTGGTGTGGGGAGAGCCAGGACAGGAACCGGAGGGACAGGTTACCTTGGTCTTTCTCTAGTGCAGTGCCTCCAGCCAGCAAGGATCCCCTGTTGATATTCAGGGGAAGGACCCCCACTGACCCCCCATCACAGAAACAGGAACACACACACAGCATGTCTTTTCTGGTATTTATTGACAGTCAGCTCCAGGATAGAGAATGTCAGGCTTCACATAATCTTCAACAGCATATATATTCTTCCTCTCCATCTCTCTCTCTAAATCAGCGCCCTGATTTAAGGAACATATTCCCTTCCCTCCCAACCCCGCATGGGTGGGAGGGAGAGACGTGTCTCTGTGCCAACTGACTTCTTTTATCTCCTCACTCTAACTCTCAACTGACTAACTGACAATTTGGGAGGATGTCCCAATTTGAATATCTTTGGGGAGTGTCTCTGACTCATAGCAAGCCAGAGACGGATTTAGATTGGCCCACACACATCAGGGGGCGTTCCAACCAATATCCACCCCCCAGATTGACATCCTCAGAAGTTGCTATGCCTGCCCTTAAATACTGATGACATCATTCAAGGCGGTAACACACACACACACAGGCCTAAAGAAAGAAGTAACCTTTCCACTGCCTGCACCAACAGGACTAACAGAGGAAAGGCCCAGGAAAATAAGTAACTGCCGGAAGGCTATGTTACACATGTTTACACAATAAATTGGTCTCATTATTGCATTGTAAATCTAATAATGTCCACTTTTATTGAGTCATATAATTCTTGGTGATAAAAGTAATTATTAGGGACTATATGTAACATCTATATTTGTGTCTATAAATTCTTTATAATATTCAATTGGAAATCAATCTGATCGAGGTGATTTACCAGTTTTTAAACTTTTAATAGCATCATATAACCCAAATGCACTAAAGGGTGCTACACTTCAACAAACAATAAATCCCATTCAAATGAACGAGTATGGACCTATGCTCATTATAGCTTAACACCCTTTAGTGCACATGGACCTATATATTGCTTAATTAGTAATATCTTTTTGTTCTATTTTTATTCCCCATTAGGTAATTGGATGATATGTTGTGAAATGTTTCAATTATCTAATTAGACCTGTTGAAGTCATATGAGCATAAATTATTGTAACCTTTGTAAAATGTTTAAGTAATTCCTATACTATCCAAGTATAAAATGCCATGATCATTGATCCATGTAATTGTGTTTTGCATTGTTCGTCTCATTCTGTAAAATAACAATCTGCCACTTTTCCCGTTATCAAAAAATAGTTTCATTGAAAATAATCCAATATAACCAATTCAATACATATTTTTTTTGGAGAGGGGGGGAGGGGTGTAGTAAAGTTCTAGTTGTTTTACTTCTTTTTTCAAGGGGGTTTCGAGTTGGCTTCTTTTGTTGAAACTGGTAATACTGATAATTCGCCTCTTGAAAGTCTCATATTACGTTTAAATTGCAATCTGATATTTTCTTCAAAGAATGTTTTAATTTCAGAAGTTAGATTTTCTAACTTTTGTATCAGAACAGTAATATGTTATATCCATCTACTTTCCCTTTTGACATGTTGTGCTAATGTAACTTAACTGAAAATTGGTAATATTGTTATTTTTGTCCATACTCTAATTTTTAAATAGGAGTGTTTAATTAACACAGACGAAGAACTAATCAGAGAATGACAAATCATGAACTGTGGCATTGTATGGATAGTCCCTAATGTGTTATAGACCCTCCAAATATCTACTAGATTCAAAGCAAAAAACACAAGCCCAACAGGTTATTAATCCCTTCTTATTCCTTCTATAAAAATGAACATGTGCTGGCTTTTATGTAATATATTTAGTTTATATTGAGGCTTTAGTTACATGATTTGGGCAATGCTTGCCCAGATCAGGCAAGCCCTAACTGCTAATTTAATTAATTAAAAAAAAAAATGACCATGTCCTTCAAGTGGAATTCACCCGGCTTCTTGAGGTTTTTATAGAAGACTGACTTGCAAACGTAAATATTTTTTATACCTTGCCATTAGTAGATCTTGGAGTAGTTGGGTAGCAGCTTAAACCATTAGGAAGTGGTCACCATCTTTCCAACAAATTTACAACTCCAGTTCCATGTGTTCAAGTAAGCTCACCCCTGTATTATTTGCAATACATTTTTACTGGAGTGCTGTTGAGTGACCAAAAATCCCCCACAAGGTCAACAGCTCAAAATTTACTAAATTAACTAAAATCCAACATTTCAGTGTATGGTTTGAAAAAAAGAAAAATGATTCTTGTGCACTTAATATTTGATTATTATTGGATCTATGGCCATAAGATATATTAAGTATATTGTCCATGTTAAGTTGAAATCTCTGCTAAAAATAATTTACATGTTTTCAAGGTCTCTAATCTTACCTGTTGTGGGGAGTGAGGCTTGTTTATTATTGGGATGGATAGAGATCAGAATTTTTGGGAGATATTCAAAATTAAATGCTAAATAGACCACCTATCAGCAATAATTTTACCGGTTTTAAAGTCAATTACATTTTTAAAATCAAGAGTAACCGACACAGAGGGGGGAACTTCCGTTGACGTCACCGTGAATGGTCGACTAGGGGAAGAGCTCCTGACACCCTCCACAGAAAAATATCAGAACGAGCACCCACACTTATAAAAAAAATCCCCAAAAAGCTGCCGTTACTCCTCCTGAAGCCGAGGAAATGGCAGGCAAGCAACAGAAAAAAAAACAAAACACAGTCACCAAGTTTTTTCCTCCGGCGCAGAGGCAGATGGAGCCGACCTCCGAGCTCCAAGATGGCGACGAGGAGCCGGAGCACGTTGTGGAGAGCGCACTCCAGGGACAATTTGACTTGGCACAACAAGGGCTAAATAAAGAATTTTTCGAAGCCCTTTTCACCAGAATGAGAAAGGGCTATCAGAAGGATCTGGAGACAGCCATGGAGGAGATTAGATCCGACCTAGGATCCCTCACTACTCGGACGGAAGTTCTAGAGGCCAAAATAGATGGAGCCCTGATATCTCAATCAAACACTGAGGATGAAATAGCCAGTCTGGGACATGAAATTATGGACCTAAAAAATGCCCTGGAGGATCAAGAAAATGGAGACTGTAGGCAAAATGTGCGCATCATGGGTATTCCCGAATCGCTGCCCTCAGATACCCTCCAAGCTTACCTCAAAAAAGTGTTTCTGAGCCTGGTTCCAGACTTAACTGAGCATGACCTCCAGATGGACCGGGCGCATAGGGCCCTGGGACCCAAGTCCCCGGACCCAAACCGTCCCAGAAACGTCATCGTGAAACTCCACACGTATTCCACCAAAGAAAAGATAATGACGGCTGGGAGAGGAGCGGGGGATATCCGAGTGGACAACTACAACATCCAAATCTATAGCGATTGCTCCAGGGTCACTATTGCCAAAAGAAGAGAGATGAAGCCCCTCACAACACTTCTAAGAGATCGAGGAGTTAAGTATCGGTGGGGCTTCCCATTCAAATTGATTGTCCCCTGAAACGGCAGATATTTCACCATCACAGACCCTGAAGACTCCAGAGATTTCCTGAAGGCCCTTGGACTAACCCCCCCGCGGGATGACGACCGCCCCCCCTGCTCCACAGCAAGGCAAGAACCCTCAGAAACCCCAAGAGCATCGTAGCGGTTAGCTAATCAGAGAACCCACTAAGGGAAGTGCATCCCTATCAGTGCTGCAGCCGAAACCCTTACCATTTCGGTACATAAAGAACTCTACACCTTAAAACAACTTACCTCCTCAACTGTCCGCCTAACCGGCAACTCCGCTGCTCCACCCTGCAAACTGTTAGCAAGATACTAATTATATTGTCAACAACGCAACCTGCCCACCCCCCTACCCTTTCCCCCACGACTCCCGAACCCCCCCTGAGTATTGCCCCAAGAAAGGCTCCCCCACAATTCAACCTACCCCACACCCCCTGCCCTTACCTCTCCCAGAGGCCCCCAAGCCACTCTGATGCAATCCTCTAGATGAGCCACGGAATGGCGGACTCCCAGAAGGATCCCTGGTTAATTTCAAACATACAGTCCGCTGATTTGTTTATCTATCCTCAAATCCCCACACTGCCACCCCCCGGACTACTGCCCCCCCACAGGCGGCCAGCAACCACAAAAGCACCCCCTTTAAGCGCCGCCCACTTGCCCCCTTCCCCCAGCTAGGCTACGCAGCCCCCTGCCACTTTTTTCCGTCCACTAGCTGCCTCCCTCCCGCAATCATCCATACCCGCACTCTTGCCCCTACTGCAAGACTGGCAATCCTACCCAGTCAGCTTCCCCTAGTCAGCCTCCCCCGACACGAGCCGATGCTATCTGCCATCTGGAGTTGGGCCCTCTTTCGGGGGGGTCCCCGTCAAGTAGCAGCAGCCCCCCGAAGTGATCCCTTCTCGAGCTACCCTGACTGGCATCCCGCCGCGGAGCCCCCCGGAGTTCAGGGAGGCCTCGCACGGAGCCGCAGAAAACCCTAGTGTTGCATCAATGCTGCATCTTCCGACCTATGGAGGAGCACCTCACGAGAAGGATGCTGGAAAGAAGAGCCCATTACTCACAAAAGTCCGAGATCCCCGCGGTCTCTGCGGGCTCCACTCATCTCTACCAGTCCGCCTGTGAGCCTCAGGGGCCTTCGTTTTCCTTGGGAGGTACCTGCACCCGGTTCCCTATCATACCTGACGTCTCCCGCGGGGGGGGGGGGGGGCGCCTCGGCGGAGGACCAACCCCTGCTGGTTCCTGGGCCACGACGGTCAGGTGATTCCGATTGACATTACCCCCCAGCCTCTGCCATACGAGGACCCACCCCCTCTCTCCCCCCTCGTTATCCACCCCTCATCCAACCCCCCAACCACCCCTTCCCTCCCCCCCTGCCACCCCTTCCTCCCCCCTCACACCTCCCCCCCTATAAAAGGGACAATATAGTCCCCGGCTTCTTCCTCACCAACAAAAGGTACGGGTTATATCTAGGAACCCTTGGCTAGAAACACAATGTCCAATGTGAATATGTTATAAAAGTGTAAAAACAAATATGTTACAAAGGTGTGAATCCCCCCCCCACCCCCTCCTTTTTCTCCCTCCACCCTCCCCTCTCCCCCCCTCACCCCCTCCCCCCACCCCATCCCCTCCTTTTTCTCCCTCCACCCCCCTCCCCTCTCCTCCCTCCCCTACCCATTCCAAAAAGGGGAATCATAGCTCCCACACCCCCTCTTAGGGCAAAAAGGCATTTCAGTTATGTGTTCAACTCCCCAAGGTGCAAACACATAGTAACGCAACTATCCCACCCTCCCTCCCCCCTCTTTCCCTCTTCCCCCCCCCCTCCACCCTACATAAGGAGTAACATAGCTTCTAAATCCCTTTATGGGCAAAAAAGATATTCTACTATAAGCTGAGTTAATAAGTAATAAATGTGTAAACCTCTCCCCTCCCCCCTCCTCCTCCACCCCCTCCTCTCCCCTCCCCCCCTCCTCCTCCACCCCCTCCTCTCCCCTCCCCTATCCCATCCCCCCATGGAGCTTAGAGGTTGAAAAATAGGTAAGCGCAGGTTATAAGGGCTTTGTCCACACTGTCATGCAAAGGAGGAACTCTGACCAGATTATGCAGACATTCAACCTGTGTACAAAGAACCCTCAAGGTCTAAAGATTGCAAGAAAAACATACTCGAACAACGCAAGTATAAGTCCCATAGCATAGTTAAGACCAATGAAAGTTTCCCCACCACTAAACTGTTACAAGTTGTTTAAGTTCTACTTCAGGGAGAGTGTCGGGCCCTGTACCCTGTCCCACACCAGGTTTGGTGTCCTGGAAGGTTCTCCAGGGGTGTTTGACCCCTTTACCTTACTCGCTCTTGCGACTAAGGTTATTTTTCTTGGGCCATGCAAAGGCCCGTTTGCTCTCTCCTTCCCTATTGTGTCTAACCCCCCTCCCCCCCCCGTTCCATATCTAAAAGACCCGTTTCAGGGTCACCTCTGTCTAGCCCCCCCCCCCCCCCCACTCTTCATTCGGGCTCTTGACATGGGAAATCCAAGAGCATCGGAGCCTAGAGCTCCGAGGATGTCTCTTCCAGTATAATGTCTTCTATTAAACTAATCTCGATTAACGTAAAAGGCCTCAATTCAGTAAAAAAGAGGAAGCTAGTATTTCAGGACCTCAAAAAGTCAAAAGGAGACATTGTACTCATTGAAGAGACCCACTTTAACACACAGACGCCGCCTAATACATTCAAAAGCGCATTCCCCCAGGCGTATTTTGCATCATCACCAAGCAAAAAAAGAGTAGCCATCCTAATCAGGAATGGTGTCCAATTTGTCCTTGCCAAGTCTCTCTCTGACCCAGAGGGTCAATTCCTGGTAATCCAGGGCACCCTATCTGGAACTCCAATTACGCTTGTTAATGTATACGCCCCCAATGATAACTAAATCCCCTTCCTAAGAAAGCTTCTTGAGTCACTAGAGCAATAATCCCTCTGCGCCCTGATTATTGGAGGGGATTTGAATATGGTAGCCTCACACGCGCAAGACAAATCCACAAACCCCGTCCCCATCCCCATACCATCAACGCCCACGTCTTATGCCTCCCAATCCCAAAAGAAAGCCAAAAAATTTAGAGACATTATGGAGGAGTACTCTCTGGTCGACATCTGGAGGGCTCAGCACCAGGGTCAGAGGGACTACACCTTTTCTCTACCCCTCATCAGTCCTACCCGAGGATCGATTATTTTCTAGGTACTGTAAATGTCTTCCAGGCAGCCTCCCAGTCTAATATAGGCCCGATCACCTGGTCCAACCACGCACCGATCGAACTCACTCTCTCTCTGCCCTTTGTTAAAAACACCCAGTATAAATGGAAGCTGAACGATTCCCTACTTAACTGCCCTGTTACAGAGCTGGCAATAAGAATCTGAACAAAAACATTACCCAGGAGGAATTATCCAAAGCTATCGGCTCTCTCAAGTTAGCCAAAACACCGGGCCTGGACGGTTTTTCGAACTCCTATTACAAGATGTTTGGAGCGATCCTCTCCCCCTATCTATTAGACATGTACAACTCCTTCCTCCAAGGAGAGCCCATCCCCGCCATAATCACGGCGGCAAACCTGGCTATAATCCATAAGGAGGGTAGAGACCCACTTCAGTGTGGCAACTATAGGCCTATCTCCCTGTTAAATACCGATCTCAAAATCTACAGCAAGATCTTGGCAAACGGGCTAAACCCAATCCTTCCTAGGCTCATACATGTAGATCAAGTAGGCTTCGTGTCTGGAAGACAGGCCTCCGACAACACCCGCAAAATTGTGGATATAATTGACCACGTGCATCTCACCGGATCCAAAGCTATGATTCTGAGCCTCGATGCAGAAAAAGCGTTCAACAGAATCAAGTGGTCTTTTTTAGACCAAACAATGCTGAGGTTTGGTTTCTGTAGCCCGTTTTTGGAGGGAGTGAGAGCCCTCTACCAAAATCCAACAGCGTATGTTAAACTTTCAGACGGCTTCTCAGATCCAATAACAATCAGGAATGGGACCAGACAGGCCTGCCCGTTATCCCCATTACTATTCGCTTTACAATAGAACCTCTGGCGGCCAAAATAAGAGAAGAAAAAAGCATCAAGGGGATCCAAATTGCAGAAAAAGAATACAAAATGTCCCTATTCGCTGATGATGTGATTCTGACCCTCGCTGGCCCCCATACTTCCCTCCCTAACCTCCAGAGGCTTCTGACACAATTTGGATCAGTTTCTGACTACAACGTAAATATGGATAAGTCGGAAGCCCTAAACATATCCCTCCCTGCCCAGACGTGGAAACTCATACAGTCAAACTATAAATACAAGTGGAGTTCCACCTATATCAAATACTGTATCTCGGGGTTAAAATCTCAAACTCTTATGACTCCCTATTCCAGTATAATTACCCCCCATTATTTGACCAGATTAAAAAAGACTTGGAAAAAACACCAAATTTCCTGGTTTGGGAGAATAGTTTCTGTAAAAATGAACGTTCTCCCAAGATTACTGTATAATTTCCAAACCCTCCCCATAGTGGTGCCGCAGGCGGCCCTGAAAAATATCCAATTGCTCCAATTCATATGGAACGATAAGAGACCTAGGGTCCCAAGATCAGTGATGCTTTCCTCAAGAGCAAGAGGGGGGGTGGGGGTCCCCGACATGGACAATGTGGTCCCCAGGAGGAAAGGGTGGAGGACCACAGAGGTTTGACCTCGGAGCAATGAGATGCACGTGGGACGCTTGGATAAAAAGCAAAGGGAAGTACGGTCTGCTATCTTCCCCCTCTCAGCTCACTCCTATCTTTGGGAACCCAAGTTTCCCGCCAGGGCATTCCCAAAGACAATTCGACCAATTCAAGGGTCTCAACATTAGGATGGTTGCCGATCTGCTGCAGAAGGGAGAGATCCTAACATTTCAGGCCCTAAAAGACAAACTCCAGACCCAAGACCTGCACCTATTTAAGTACCTGCAAATCAGACACTTCTTACTATCACTATCCCAAACTGCCAAGTTCCCCTCGCTAACTAGGTTTGAGTCCCTATGCATCACAAACACCTTCCAGGAGGGTCTAATTTCTGAGATATATAAGGGGATGGTACCGACAACTGACCCACCGGCCCACCGTTATATGCAAAAATGGTCAGAGGACCTAGGCCTTCCAATAGACCTGGAAGACTGGGAGGATGTCTGGGAGCAGGCTGCCAAAACATCAATTTGCACAACAGTAAAAGAGAACATCTACAAAATTATATTTCAATGGTTCCTGACCCCGGTTAGGTTGAGCCAGATCTACCCCGGCACACCGAACCTGTGCTCGAGGGGATGTGGTCAAAAGGGGGACATGGCCCACATTTGGTGGTCATGTCCGGAGATTCAGAGGTACTGCACCATGGTCCAGATGCTTATTCACTCGACCACGGGGCTCTCCCTCCCCCTGGATCCGCTGACCATGGTGCTGAGCAAATCCATTGATGACCTCCCCCCACCATTATCAAAGCTGATTATGGCCATGCTGACTGCGGCCAGATGTTCGATCGCGGCAGCCTGGAAACAGATTAAGGCCCCGTCAAGAAACACAGTAATTAGAAGGATCAATGAGGTAATGTCCATGGAGAAGCTCACAGCCATGCTACAAAAAAGATGCCACCGTTGTGGAACACTTGGGACCCTTCGAATGAGAGATAAAAATCAATAGCCCAAATCTTTCGGGCCCCCAGTGTGCCCAGTCTGCCGGGGATGGGAAGTCGTATGCCTCTGGATGACACCCCCCCCCCACCTGTTTGTGTCCCCTCCCCCCCCCCCGCTCTCCAGCTCACCCTTTTCTTCCCTACTACGGAAAAAGGGAAAATGTTATTGGTCGTTATCAAAATGCATTGTGATAAAATGTCATGGGCTCATGACATTTCTGTATTTATACCTGATATGAACGTTTCCAATAAAAAAATTGATACAAAAAAAAATCAAGAGTAACCCCACAGGATTTACTCGCATGCCAGAGTTCCTATTGACGTACCAAGCGGTGAAGTGATCACATGGCTGAAAATCCCAGAAGTCCGTGGTGCTTGGACGTAAGGAAGGTACTTAGTAAGGTTAGAGTAAAGTCCATCTCCATCCCTGTCTATTCCTCTCTAGGATGGTTTTCTCATAGAAAAGCAAGCATTTTAGGGATTTTAAGTGACTAAAAGGGAAAATTCTGTATTGTCTGAACTGCTGCTACAAAAAGGTGCAATCTTATTCAATATAATTTGAAACTGGAGTGTCACTATATCAAGACCCCCCAATGGTTGAATTGGTTCTCACTACCAAGTGAGTGCAGTGACATCATCCAATTGAAATTAAAGCTTTAAGGCATTCCATCTTCCATGTTGTCCTATTGCAGCCATTAGGGCTATTCAGAAGCACTTTCTCCTACTTACGGTCCAAGGACGTTTAGAATGGACCTACAGGAGAGCAGGGGTATGCTTTCAAAAAGGATGGGACTGCACCTTTGTTTTTTTTAATTGAATCCTGTAATTCTGGTTTATCAATTTAAAAATGTATTCTCCGTTACACAAACTTTTGGGGGGCTGTTATGCGTCCCAGTTATTCGGCCGTTCTGCTCCATGAAAAAAAAAAAAAGAATCAAATGGAAATGGTTTTACAGAATACTGAATAGGGGCCTTAAAGAGGGTATTTAATCTAGTGTCCCTCAACATTTTACAAAATGCACTTTTATTAATTAAGCACCTACTAATTTGAAAAGTTACTTGAAGCATTGAGATGTATCGAAGTTTGCACAGCTAAGAAATCCACTTTTTTGGGGCTCAAACAAATCTATAAAGTATAATGCGTTAACTTCTGTGCCTCCGATTGGTGGAAAGCAGCATTTTTATTTCTTCAGCTTGATACCAGACAGTCAAAATTGGAGTTCGAGAACCAATATCAGTGCCAATGTCATCAGATTAATACTTGACCCTCCTTGAATCTGAACCACTAATGTCAAATACCAAAGAGAAATTAATTTCCAAGTGCTGTACCATTTATTTAATGTACATTGTCTCCTGTTACATAGCAGTGAACATTTCCAACATATGTATAGCTTTTACAAGATCTGTATTGCAAAGCGAGATAACTTCAGTATAAAAGACAAAGATACATGCATAGCTATGTATTTGTGGTTAAAAAATAAAAAAATTATGTAAAAAAGCAAACTAACATTTCCAGTGCAAAATATACAATTTTAATTTATAAAAAATATAAATGGCAGTGCTGAATTTCTGCTAGTATAATGCTTTCAGATACCTTTAAACATTGTATTTACAACATATCTATGATTTATCACCTTTTTCCTGGCATGCCGTCAAATGTATAAATACAATGGAGAATGTACAGCTATATAATATTAAATGAAAATGCGGCTTAAACGGTGCAGTGACAGTTATGCAAGCACCAATAATCTGTTCAATGCCAACCATGCATTATCTGCCAGAAGCTACTGTAACTGATGGCTAGATCACAAATTCCAGTGATGAACCATCATTGGTTGTATTCATGGCTGGTTCTCATTGGATAAATACTAGACAGTCTCCTGGTATAAGACTCACAGCAGAAGACAACATATTGAGATCATACCATTTTTTTTTAATTATGTTATGGCAAAGCTGAATTGCAGCATCCTTATTAAAGCAGAAACTATGACTATGTAACATTTTTCCTTGGCACTCCTCTGCATAAAGTATAAATTGCCCATATAGCAGCATGTACTGGATTCTGAGAGATGCTCTTTGGGATAACATCATTACAAATAACTATTTACATCTTCATTACATAAAATGCACCATTTTATATAAAAAGTAATATACATAATAAAACCGGGTTTGGCCATTTCCTTATTAAAAAAGGTATTACAATTCTTGAATAAGGCCAGTCTCGCGGTTTAGACATTCTAAAAGCCTGATGCTTCTTTCATTTCCCCCCTTTTAGCAGATACAAAATTACGTTCATCTGCTTGCAATGAAAAACAAAGTGCCGATTCACTTACAAATTCCATTTACTTTTCCACAAATTGCCTATAAAATTGTTCTTTTTTTTAAATTCTGTTCACATACTTCATAGTGAAGGAGTAAGACAAAAACGGAAGACATGTGTAGTGGGAATATACAGTAACTAGATCCTTTAAAACTCAGATCTGATCAGATATTTTTGTTTAATTACTGAAACACATACTATATGTACTGTATAGCCCAAAATTCTAAATTAAGATAAAGCTACCAACACATCCCTTATTTTGTTTCTACTATACATGCAAGTCTTTGCACCTGCAGTTTTTTACACAAGACTGATCAATTTACAAGTAGATATTTCTACCATTCTAATTACCAGCAAGATGGTTACAAATAATCACTGCAAAAACATGGAGGTCATTTATTTTCCAAGATACAAAAAAAAACTGATGGGATGAAACCAATATAATTAAATGCTTATTTTATTTCTAATGTGAAAAAAATAATAATAATTAATTTGTAATGAGCATTTTTCACCGTCTGTATAAAACAAATATAAAACTAGTTTTGGAGAGGACTTCACTTTTACAGAGAATTTTGCAACGTCAAAGGGCTTACGCCCTATTGCATTGAGGGAGGGCACCTTCAAAGAAGCAACATTGAATTGACTTCGTACGTGTATTCATGTTGCTATCTCTTAAAATGACGTTTTTCTAGAATACCAGGTTTTATAAATTGAATAGAGAATTCTGATGTTTTTCCAATCCTTACTAAAATGGCTTAAAAACTTACAATATTAACCCCTTTGACACTGGTAAGCTCTGTAGGCCATTACCCTACAATGACTTCCAGGCCTTCCCAAGACTGAGACATCACTGAGTAGAATGGCCTGTGCAACTTTGAGCTACTTTCCGTGAACCGAAAAACGGCACAAAACAAAAAAAGGACAACTTTACAAAAACTATTTGTATAAATAAAGAATTTTATACAGTGACAGGTATGTGCATGTATTTTAACCAGCCCTCTGCGCAATGATATCATGTTTACATAAACAAATGTATATTTGTATTATGTATACGTGAAACAGATTCAAGTACCATTTCCCTCTCCATTACATTTTTTTTAAATTATTATTTTCATGTGTCAACCAAGAATTCTTATTGTACAAATGATTTATAAGTTGTGTAAGGTGGTTTATCCGTTGCATTTCCTGCTGGCGAAACATCTTAGCTGTAGTTCAAGCCTTTGTTCTGGCTAAAGTGATCGAAAAGTGCACTTGTTTCAACAGCACCAAAAAGGAAATAGCTGCTCATTTCATGTCTTCACTGTTTTCTTCTGTTTGAAAGAGTCCTTTATTCTCAATATCTCAGCAGCACACATGTGGCCAAATACTCTATTATACCATTCAGTTGTGCGCCCCCTGCAAAAAATAAATACATTATCATTGGTAAAGTTCATAATATACATGGATATCATTATAAATAATAATAATAATAATTTAAAAAAAATATATATATAAATAATATGAACAAAATACATCTATTATTGGTAAAGTTATTATTATTTACTATTAGTAAAGTTTACTATTAAAATGCATTTTTTAGACCAGATTACTGAATATCAGTCCTCTGTGGTTCTTTTTTCTTTTTAGAAAATTTGACTTTACATAATTTTTTTGATCCAATTGCTAATTTTGTGATTTTTATAGTGATTAGTGATGTCGAGACACAATTTTGTATTTATAAAAATGTTTTACCAGGAAGTAATACAATGAGAGTTGCCGCTCGTTTTCAAGTATGTCCTGTGCACAGACTGATGATGACAACACACACTCCAGGGATCCGTTTTAAAAATGCGTAGCCTTGAGCACTTTCAAAAATGGCGCTAGTTTCGGTTTTATAACATCTATTGGGAATTTGGCATGTGAAAAAAAAAAAAAAAAATGGAAGGACTTTCGCCTCATCCATAATGATGCAACAATAGCAGATTGCTGATGTCATTTGAGATACTACAATAATCAGAGGCTGCTCCTTCTGAAGAACTACAAACCAGGATCTTGCTCGCTGCTGAAGTGTGAAACTAAAATTACAGGATTTTGCCGTTCCAAAAGATGCAAAAGCAAAGGGAATCTCAGTACACTGTAGCCTCAAATACTGTCAGTGTCACAATTGACACCACAAATTCAACAAGGATATCTTTTCACTCCTGGTCAGCAAAGTAAAGATATATATATATATTGATACATATCTTGATACATGAATATAGCCATTTAAAAAAAGAATGTAGTTTGTATTTAACTATTGGCTGTTTAAAAGGTAAAGTGTTTAAAGTAATCACACCTTGTGTCTGTCCTACAGACATGAGTCACTTTAGATTTCTGAGATCCAATACTTTCTATGAGGTGTTGACACAAGATCACATGTCCCAGAATCCCACTGATCGGCACATCTTCACATTCAACTGAAGTAGCTGCCACAATGCAAGTCCCACTTTGAGGATCAGTCCTCCATGTCCTGCAAAAAAGTAGTAACACAGAAAAATTAAGTATAAAACAGTACAGTCCCCCTTTCAAACGTATAGTGGTGAGCAAAAGGCCATAGAACACTTCCATATTTATTTAATAATACTTTGCATTATCAAATAACTGTCAGTGTCCAGATGTACAAACTGTTGAAGGACATATACCATGTTTATATAAACTACATGCTACTGTATTTATGTAAGGTATGGCTACAAAGCAATCATACCTGAGAATTGAATGCTACATACAGCAAACTTATTGTTGAAATGTTCACTGGTGAGTTAGAAATGACTTCCATTGTGAATTTTGTAAGAAATGCTTAGAAGAGAGTTGGACATACCCATGATTACAAATGAAAAGTAGCTACATGAACATCAAGAAAATCGATTAAAGGTCTGAAATTCTTGGCTCTGGGTACATTCTTCCAAAAATTCAGATGAACACCCATTTAACAAGTGTGGTGATTGAGGTAAAGCGTTTCAAAGAAATCACAATTTGTGCCTGTCTTACAAACAGGAGTCACTATAGACTTTCAATACTTTCTTCGGTCTGGCCCCAGATTTTACTGAAAATAGTACTAAAGATAGTTATATTAGAAGTATTTTATAATGTACTAGCTGAAAGTACCTGGAATTGCTTGGGAATTCTAAGAAACCAACCTTATACCTCCCCTCACACCATCCCCAATCACTTTCCTTTAATATGTTATGATGTCCAATTATTTTGCCTCTCTCCCCTTTTCTAGCATGCTTACTTTCTCCTCACATGCTTCCTCTTTCTTTGTCTGCTTTCTGTGTAAACTTTATAGCTATCTGACTCATCTGCCAATAGGTGATGTGCATTATAATGTCAACAATATGATGTTACATGCCAGATACATAGCCCCTGGGTGTTGTACCTGGTAGGCTGACTTGCTTGAGAAATTTAAATAACTCATACAATTAAAAATAGAATGTATCCAGACTGTCACGAACGGCACACCTGTGAGCAAGTGACCTGCATACGGGACAAGGGTTAATACACAGCTCTCAAGCTGGCCCAATTTTCACCTTCGCAAAGGTCCCTCAAATTAACAATATCTCTCCTCAATCCATCCCCATATACCACCTGTTAAGAACAGCACACAAGTGAGCACGTGACTTCGATATGTAACCATGGTTAATGCACACAGCTACTCTAGCCAACTCCCTTTTCTCCTCCGCAAGGTACTTTCATTGAGTTAATATTGATCCCTTACTCATTTGCAATCATATCTATCCGTTGCCACCAACCAAGAAGTATGCAAAATATGCAATTAATATATACTCTTTAAAGATCTACACAAACCCAAGAAGTCTTGACCTGTCAAACCCAACACATTGTATTTTTAAGACAAACTGCACATAACTTTAACCCCTGAAGCACCAGATCGATTACAATACTTATTTCATGACAGACAAAAACCTGCTCCTTGATCTCAGGAACCATCATGCAAAATGTGGTTATGACATCTTAAGAGGTGTCCAAATGCAGAGCGAACAGAAACAATGTTGCAGACTATATTGTAGATTACCTTAAAACCACATATTCTTTAGGTGGCAATGGTGACATGCTTTCTATGGAATAATGGTAAATTTCAGTATCTTCATCCAGAGTCTCTATGATCTTGGACTGTTGAAGATTTGGGTCCCATGTGTATTGCTCCCTCAGAATGTGCTGCAGGACAACTTGAGGGGTAGCTTCGATTTCAGTGGAGGATTTCCACACCCTGACTGGATATTCATTACTTTCCACCTACATAAGAGACACCCAGATAAAATATGTAACTACTGTACATGGTAGAACATAGAACAGAATTACATATATATATATATATATATATATATATATATATACAAACACATACGCACGCACGCGCACACACGCGCGCGCGCACGCACGCACACACACACGTTACAGAGACTAAATGACATATACAGACAAAACTTAAAATGTCCTATTTTGGAATTACCATGGTGATGTGTGAAATGATGGTCAGTAACTATGGCCACTCTGCTTCCCAATAAAAGGAGTAGAGTTTGGCTCATATAACATCAATGGGTCTACAATGTTCTCCAGCATGAAACAGACAGCTTCACCATATACATACCCCCAACAGGTTGTTCTTAGATCAAATAGAAAGAAATAAGGTGTGGACTACAGCCTCTGCTGATCTTTTACCTTAAAAGTTATTTCTTATTGTTTATTTGTAAAGCTCCAACATATTTCCGCATCACAGTACAATGGGGGAACAGTTATGTATATTACATAAACAGATAGATACAAGTGAAGACAGACGTGCACAAACAGATACAAAGAGGTAATAAGCGGCTTCTCTCTAGGAGGTTTGGAAAGAGTAAGGCTGCGGATATGGTGCCTTCTCCCGTGCGGAGGTGCGCTGAGGTTGAGGGAAAACGGGTGCTTTCCCTGGCCATGCTAGACGGGCTGTGGGGGGGGGCGTTCCTAGTGACGTCACGGTGCTCACGTGACCTGTCTGTCGCGTTGAGAAAATCAGTTTAACTGATTTCTCACGCAACGCGCGCCCCCTTCCGCACCCGCACGCAGCATAGACGCGAACACTGCCTTAAGGTAGCATGTTCGCTCACCGTGCAGATGCGTCCGTACAGTCTGCGGCACCATGTCTGAGGCCTTATGGGGCAATAGGCAACGAGGCGATCCATTCCAATTGTTGGGATTATTTCCTTTAGTGGAAAAGGATTTGACCACAAGAAACGCAAATTCAGTATTGCTATGAGCATGTTCAGTTTCAGCAATTAACCTTTAAAGCAGCTATCATTCCAAAAATACATTTTTTTGGGGAGCATACAATCTTATTTCTAATATAAAATGACTAACCTTTTTGTACGCTAGTTCCACGTGTTCGAAGCCTGAACATGCCACCCAGCTTCTGTACTTGTCCTTGGCATCTCGCAGCAGATTCTGCATAGAATTTTCCAGGGAAATCAGGGTGTTGCAATGTGCTGCTATCGTGGTTGTTGACGTGTTGATGGCAGAATCAGGCTGGCCAGACTGTGCATGAGGAATGCTAGGACACAGGTCACGGCAATAGTCAGGCAACTAAAAAATAAAAGAATAAAAGAAATACATTTATGTCTGAGATTGTGGGGAGATGCACACACACAAAATGCACTTTAAGCAATTACTTTTGTCCAAAATACATTTGGTTACACACAGGTATTATATACAGTACTTCATTATATCATGGGGTACAGACACTAAAACCACCAGATTACACACCTGAAACAGCCTGTTGCACTCTGTGAGCATGTGGGCCAAGCCATGTGTGGCTGCCAAGTTCTCACTCAAGTCTTTCTGGTCTGGTTTTCCAAGACTGTACTTTCTCTGGCTTGATCTACACAAGAAAAAAAAAAAAAAGAAATCAGAATATAGAGCAAAAAAGGACTTAATATATCACGTTCATTATATAGCTTGGAAGGGGAAATAATGACATCTAAAGGAGTCATTTGAGAATTGATGTGGAATAGAAAAACACCACAAAGGATGCCTAACTAACAAGTTTCAACATACTAATAAGATGCATTATCCTTACACAATGCTACTATTCTACGCGCTGGTCATAGCAGAATAACCCAGTGGTCGAACTGGCTTTAAACAAAAAGTGGTAGTGTCGGCCATGAAAATATTCTGACACTGGGAAGACCCAATCAGACCATATTTTAAAAAGCTTCTAGCAAAAAAAATCATGCTTGGAAAACAGAAGAGGGGAAAAAAAAAAAAAAAAAGAAAGGAGGGACTAATTAGAAAGTGGATCTGTAAATGTGCAAATTAATTATGGAGACCCATTTGGCTGCAGATGGGGTTAATACAGGTAGTCCTCGCAATCCAATGTTTAACTTTACAACGAATGGCATATCCAACGCTTTACAATGCAACCCTATGGGCCGTTTGTCGACGCCGGAATGCGTTATCCAACGCTCACCGCCACTGATTAACATGGGACTCACTTTACAACAGTTTCACTATCCAACACTACTTCCAGAACGGATTCTGTTGGATAAACGAGGACTGCCTGTATACATTTTTTAATACGTGCAGCTGACAACTCCAGCTGTCACATAGCACTTGGTCTTTCCTGGTAAATAACGGAACACAAAGTATCACAAAAGTATCATTAATAGTGGGTTTTTTTTAATATACACCAGCATAAGCAGCACATAGCATTATATTTTGCAATAATATTTAGAATTCTTCCCTGCTCAAAATGACAGACGTAGCAGGCGTTATTGCACCTGCTGCACTGCTAGACCCACCCCATTAAACGTTAGCCCCACCCATTCTGGCTAATGCATTTACAATGGTGGCTAATCTTGTCCTGCAGCAACGCACAAGCAATAACGGCTGTTACATCTGTGAACCTGAATTACAGTATGCAAAAGAAACGTAACACCAGGGAGGATTGATCTATTGGGCATTGGGCTTGCTCTGGGGGGCCGTGCTGCAGGTCAATGCCAACAGCCCAGAAATCCTCCCCCTCCTCCAGTCGGCGCCGGACATTGGATCCAATTTCCGCCTTACTGCAGGGTCCCCGGACTGGAGAAGCACGGAGGAGACCTTACTCCAAGGTAAGATTGCTGGAGGTAAGAGGGGGGCGGGAGGGTTGGTATGGAAATGAGTGTGAGTGGTGGAGGAACGCCGCCTAGTCATTGCAACTCAACATCAAATGACGCCCCCGTGTCCTGATGCCGCGTCGCAAGAGGTCAAGGGCCAGTATGAGACAAAATCGCCCAGGCCGATATTAGTCTTTAATCCGCCCCTGCTTAACACCTTTGAAATAAAAGGCCTCTCTTGCACTGAAGAGTTTAGCTTCTTACCCCATCTGTTCATCTTATAAAGAAAGGGGGAGATTCACTAGACTCCAACAAAGAGTATTGGAGCCAGATCCACCTCTAATGCCCATTATCAGAATGTAGTGAATCCCAGTCTAAATATTATACTGAGATCATAATCCGAATACCTCTGTACCAATATCTTTGGATAGCACTAGCGACTTTGAGCCCATGGTTTCTTGTTAAACTACTGTATAAAAAATGTTTTTGTAGGACATTACAACACATTTCCTCTCATTATCTGAAAACGGTCCTGCTGGACAACTTTACACAGAGCAACAGGTGATAAGAGCTCTTGACTTTAATCCTCGGAGCCAAGGCTTTTTAGAGGAAGGTCCTTTGAAGTCTAAATCCCAAAGTAAAACATTAACAACTATATGCCTGGCCCTGCTGTTCAAAGAAGGCTTTTCAGGAAACAGAATTAAGAGAGCAGATAAAAAAATAAAATAAAACAATAAAGCCCTTTCACTCATTCATGCTGGCTTCAATGGAATAGTATGAGAGAGTGCTGGATTAAGGAAATGAAAAAAAGGCTAGGTAAAGAATGATTCAGATGACTTAATCCATACTTTGTCTAATCTGAAGCAAAGTGGAATGAGATCTGAACACTGGTATACATTCATGGTTAAGTACTATTTATAAAAAATAAAAAAGAGGAAGAAGCACATCCCCATTGTCTTTTCAAAAAATGGTATTTAAACTACTTATTTGCTTCCTGTTTTTTTAAACTCATTTCTGTTCTCCTTAATAAACCACAGAGCAGGGGTCTGCAACCTCTCAAGAAAGAGTATTTTTCCAAAATATTCAGAGAGCCACAACACATGCATGAACACACACACACACACGACGTGGGGGGACTAAAATGCATCTCACAGTAATAAGTCCCTTTATTTATTTATTTTTTTCATTGTTTTTCTGTGTAAAACAGTGTCATTAACAAATACACACTACATACATACACTACCCTCCCCAAAAAACATCTAAACGACGCCCCCACATCCCCCACCCAAATACACACACACGTAAAAATGGATTTCAGGCAAAAGGTGACACGGTGTGCTCATTTGCATGTCATTTCACGGAATCACTTGCTGCAGTGGGAGCACTGTATGCTGGGTGATAATGGTAAAGGCAGGGTTGCAGACCTGTCTAAGACATGTGAATGTGCTCACAAGTGATCTTTTTATTTGCTATACACACACACACAGCTCACCAAATGCACTCACCCACTTGCCTTGGGCAAGTGCATTTTGCGTGTTGTGCAGCGTTCCCAGGCATTCTTCTGCATCTCTCCCTCATACACGCACTTCCGGCGTGCACCGGCATGAGAGCCCGGTGTGGGACAGTACAGGAGAGAGGCAGGCAAGCAGCTGGGGAGATGTTGGGCCCGACAGCAACAAGAGGCCCGACCAGCGCCGGCCGGGCCCCCCGCAGCCACTGCCAGGATAGTGAGGGAGAGAGGCAGCAGCTGGGGGTCGTCAACCTGCAGAGAGCCGCTAGAAGGTGCGGAAAGAGACGCATACGGCTCAGGAGCCACAGGTTGCCGACCCCTGCCAGAGAGGAAGGCAAGTTTTTTGTACAAATGGTCTTCTCTTTCTTCAGTGTTCTTGAAGTTCTGTATATTCTGGTTTAGTAAACCATTAAAGCCACTTAACGAATCCTAACCCCCCAAAAATGTTAACAATTATAGAAAAGCCACACTTAGAAATGCCATTGTTTTGAGAACAAAAATGCATTGGAATGTAAAATAGGGCAGCCCCACTAAGGACTGAAGTAAACTAATTGCAATGCTGTTTAATGGGTACAAACTAGGCATTTAACGCCCTTTTGGTGTCAGCGTCCATAGCACCTGAGTTTGGGTAGCAATTCCATCATTGTAACCGGCCCCGATATTGGAAATGGAAGGTCTCTCGTTCCATTTTCATTGCACACACAGCTCTGAGAGCTGCAGACAAAATACCTCCTAGGAACAAGCAAAAAGGAAAGTGCTACAGGGCTAATGACCCTTTGGCGGCCCATGACATTGGGGCAATGTCATAAGTGGCACCCATAGCCATAGTCATTGAGGTTTTGCTCATTTTTAGGGAGAAAGCGATCTCCGCTCTCAGTAATCCTCTTCTATTCCTGATGTCAGGGATAAATCGTGGTCATATGATTATGTGCGGCACCCACACGGTTAGTGTGTTGGTGCACAGCACATTCTAAAAGTACAGCTCAACCCCCTTATAACGCTGTGCTTGGGGTCCAAAGAATCACATTGCGTTATAAGCGGATCGCCTTAGAATTAATGTACAATTGTATGCATTGTACAATAAAGTATTTAAGACACCAATAATCGTGTTGTGAAGTATTCATAAATACGAAGATTGGGAGCCACGCTTGCATCACGTTATAAGCGGATTTGCGTTGTAACGGGGTTGAGTTGTATTTAATATACTAATACTTGTCTGGATATTTTAACCAAATGAGACTTGCCCTTTACAGTAGAAGGATAAGTCAGATTAGCAGTCCAAAGAATGTTCTAGATGGCCAAATGGTTTCATTTTATTGCAATTGTTGGTAAGTGAAACCTTTATACAATTACTGAATGGACAAGTGCAAGGAGTTCAACATTATTGGGATAACTACTTAGAGGATCTGTCTATAACTTAACATAAGACATGGACAACAGATTAGTGATCTTGATAGCAACAATGCCATCCAGTACGTGTTAGTGATTTGCAGATCAATTCACACATACCTGGAGGACGATGATGAACTTTCTCTCCGGAGAGTGTTCAAGTGAAACAGACTGGGGGCGAGACACACAGCAATGTTTGTAGGAGTCATTTGGTTTTCATTCACACAAGCCACAACATCTCTGAGGAAGCACAGAAGAATCTTGAGGGCTTCACGATTTTCATCTGGAAGCATCAGGATTGCTGCCTGAACAGCATAGAACTGCTGGTCCTTTGGCAAATCTGCAAGCCAAGGGAATAGGCAAACAATTACATATTGTCATAAGGAATAAATTATGAAACAATTCAAAATAGTGAACTGAGCTAAAAATCAGTATTTTCAATTCTAAACGAATGGAGTTCATCAACACTAATAGATTCAGTTATAAAATGTTTTACCAGAAAATAAGCAAAGGTATGTGGGTATGTAGCACACCAAAACAGTGCAAATAAAATCAATACTTGCGCACAATGCCGGAGCTCCTGGTTCAAGGATGGCCTATCTGCAGCAATCCAAGTATACAGCAACAGGAAAGATGATCCAGGGCTCCACGAGTTTTTAGAAAAAGAATTAATTCATAATACACTATTATACACTATTATACACTATTTGTGTATTATGAATAAATTATTTTGCTAAAAACCAGTGGAGCCCTGGATCATCTTTCCTGTTACCAGAAAATAATACATTGAGAGTTATGTCTCGTTTTCAAGTATGTTCTGAAAGACGAAAGTCAGATCTAGGTTCAAATCTGTTTACTACAGAACTATAGGTATTCAGTCACATTGAGAGAGAGGAGAGGGGATAAGGGGGAGGGGGAGGGAGGGAAGAGAAGCTGAGTGTTCCTTCTCCCCTGGTAGATTGAGGAGGCCTGCAGAGCCACCTGCTGTAGGGTGTTCCCGGAGGTGCCTGTCAGCAGAGCCTCCCTTCCACTGGCCTACAGCATGCTGCCTCTGACAGGCACCTCCAAGACGACCCCCCCGTGTGTGCATATGTGCGTATATTCGTGAATGTATACGCGCACGCGCACACATGTAAATGTGCGCACGTATATAGATATATATATATGTGTGTGTGCGCATATGTATATTTGCGCGCATATGTAAATGTGCGCACACACACTTTTAACTACAGTACTATACGTATACATTCATTTACATTATCTCTAATTAAAGTTTAAACAGAAATTATCATCAATTTCGCAGCTTTTCTAATTAGCTGAACATCCTATGCTGCCATCTAGAACCAATAAATAAATTAAATAAAAAAGTCTGAAACAATTCCAGGAATGGAATATACAGTGAAGGCCAATTAGAAAAAATCAATGCATTTCCACTAAAGACTTGATGACCTTTAGTAAAACATTCGCTTTTCCATGCTCTGCAATTTTTCATTTATTTAGCATGTACGGTCAAGACCGTGCTTTGTAAAACTATAATGGTGGCTTCACAACAAATAATTGCAGTTAAAACCTTTAAGGTCTTAGTCGCCAAAAAGTGATGACATTATCAATAGTTCATGGCCATTAAAGTAATATGTTTGGAGTAACTCTGAGCAATTTAATAGGGTCAGAGGTCAAGAGACACTGCAATGTTCTACGGACATCAAAAACTTACATTGATAAATGTGCAGGAAAGATTCACACAGTTTGCTGGTGAATATGGGCTCCGGCAGATCCCGGAAATACTGCTTCACCATATCTGCCACGTCAAATGCAGACTGCCCTTCATAGTTTACAAAGGTTGAATCCATTTCATTCATTTCTCTCAGCGACTGGATTCTAGATTTAACTCCAGATTTCCTAAAGAGTCCAACCTATTATAAAACAGGAAACCACAAGTTAATTAGCCATGATACTTATCAGAAGTTTCTGCAGAATAAGCAGGGCAACAAAAGCCCTGTCCCCTTAAAAACCATGTCATAAAATGTTATTATGTGTGGCTTATGTACAGTAATTATTTCTATTTTGTTTTTAAATATACATGTATCACCTATACTGCCAGTATGTACATTTTGATGTTGCTGGTCATTTTAGAGCAGCCTTGATTTTTTTATGGGTCATTTCTGTAGTTTGCTACATTTTTATCTATGTAGAGTTTTAAGGTTTAAAACGACCTCCCGTAAGGCGTTAATGCCATTGGAAGTGCAAGGTGGAAAAACCTTACATGTTCCAAGAACGGTGATGTCCTCCACTACTGATTATACTGCAAAAAAAAAGCACTAGATCGAAAAAATTATAAATAGAATAACTGGAAGGGTTGTGAGAAATCTATCATTATGGTCACACACACTAGGAGACCCTTGGGTTCAGAATATAGATTCAACCTTTCCCACTGCAGGTGGGGTGAGCTGAAACGGTAAAGATAACAACTATATTAGGTTTGGAATGCATACCTGATCAAGGAAGTGGATACGCAAATATTCCATGGCCTGGAGGATGCTCTTAGGAAGGGGATGACCTGTTCTCTGAACATTTAATAGGAATGGAACTCCAAACACATTCTTATCCTTATAGTCCGGGGCCCTAATTTTTCGGATGAACTTTGGAACAGTCCTGGAAATGTGAAAAAAAAAAGATATATTTTATTTTCAAATCATACAAAAACAATAAGGTGGAAAGATATTCTAAAGTTACAACAAAGCCCGTAGTCATATAACACTTCTACCATATTAAATGCTTGCTCATGGTTTACAATATATTTAATAGACTGAAAACGACAACACTAGAGAAAATACAATGCATGCAGATAAGGGATATTTTATACTAAATGCATATAGAATAGAACCGATTCCAAACCTGGAAACCAGGCGTAAACTGCAAACTACATTTTAGAAAAATCACAATGGGGACAATTTAACCCCTTAAAGATGATGGAACCGAAAAGAATAAATATTAGCTGAACAAGGGGCTCACAAAGTCTATAACGAGGTGGTCATGTTTTGGTACCTATCTGCGTGCCATTCCTGTACTGAAAAACCACTACCCTCTCTAGATCTCGCTTTTCTTTTAGCATTGATGGCCTTTTCTAAACTTTTTTGTTGCTTGCATCAGGAATAAAAAAAATAGCACAGAATTTACAGGGGATAAATGTATCAAGGCAAAAATCTGGAGAAAATGTTTGCAGATGAATAAAAAGAAAAAATATCCCATTAAAAAGAAGCAGTCATAGTGAAATAATTATTTTTAAAAATAGGTTTGAAACTGGACCGTGTTAATTTGAGCTCAGAGGGCCTCCTGCTTCCCGAGAAACTTACCTCGGAAGGGAATGCCAGGAGCAGCCCAGTCTGGACTTATTGGGGCTATCGATATGGCAGCTTTAAATGTCTCATGGGCCCACAGGAAGCTGTGACGTCCTATTGGCCCACGGGACATTTAAACTGCACAGATATACTGGCACCCTCTTCCGGGGTAAGTATGTCAGGAAGCATGGGTCCCCGGAGCTGGAATTAACGTGGCCAAGCTCCGGAGACCCCCTGCTCAAACCTTAAAAATTGAGTATCTGGTGCAACTTTTATGCCCAGGAACTGCACACTTTGCCTGAATACAGGGTTCTGTACTGAAAGCTCCCGGCTGCCAAACTGGAGCAAACTCAGTGTACCAGATGTATGCAAGGGGAAAACCCTACTGCTTTCTGAAGGACTTATTTTCTTTGATACATACGTACTGTGCAGTTTCTTTGCACTGATTTTGCCACAGTTTTGCAGCTGGAAGTCTTTAGTAATTGGCCACCTGGTTTACGAGAGTCGAGCAAGTAGTTTCCAGTTAAGCAGCGTATACTGTAGCTACTTTAATACACTGGAAGAGTCTATAGTAACCAGTGTGTGACATTTGGATTTACACAAGTAGTTCATCTGCTTTAAAACTACAAATAAGTGTTGTCTGCTGTGTGTCCATTTCGTATACATAATAACTCACCAGTTCCACCCTTGCTTGCTGGAAGGTGAATATTTATCCATCAGAGCCGTCAGTTTCAACAAAGCTAGTTTCTGAATCCGGTTCAGGTGGGCCGCTGACTGTCTGTCGACTTGCAAGGAAAGATTTTCAGGGTCTGGACTTTGTCTACAAAAGAGATCAAGAAGAGTGATCATTGAACTTTTCAGTATACAGTGTTTTAGCTCTTAAAACAAAAAAACAGTCTTACTTGTACAATGTCCTTACTTCCCAACCTCAATAAGATTGCAATAAAGTAATGCATTTTTAATGCTTGGAGTTTAGGATAGAAAGCCCAACTCTATAATAATAATGAAAAAAAAGAAAAAAAAAACAAAGCATGCATGATCATCTAAAATATTAAACACCTACTGCTTTTATCAGGGCTCAATAGTGTAGAGACATAAACCATCAAAAGTCACAGTGATTGAAACCACTTTATAAAGGAGTGTGAGAAAATTTTGTTTTAGTGGTAAAAAAAAAAAGTCATTGGGGTTTATATATACACCCCTCCCCCCCAAAAAAGGTTTATTGTCACATTTTAGTGCTAATAAAATCAATACAAACCTTGAAAGAAAAAAAAAATTAGTCGTATGCATAAAAATCATTGTGACATCATGCATACAGTATAATGCATCATTTGTTGTTTGAAATTATCTGACGCCAACCTCATGTTGAATACCAGATTGGTGCAATTTCAATTTCCAACTAGTATTACCAAATAACAACTAATGTAATATTACAGTATTTAGAATGGCCATACTGTGTAAATGCTACAATTTTTTAACCTATGTAAATTAAACGGCGTCAAATGTTGTTGATACCCCGCAAATCCCATTCTAAAACACTATTAAGCTCGTCTTTTGTTTTAAGCATTACACCAACTTGAATTTGACCCACAGAAATATTTTTTCCTACATACCATTTACAGCTGTACTCCAAAACAGTCATTTTTGACACAGCTGGTAGAGATATGCAAGGCCTCATCCCTACTGCTCGTGGGTGCGCGCGCTACGGCATGCGCGGCGCGAACAAGATAAAGCCCTCTATGGGGCCGGACCCAGTCACTGCCTGCGTGCATCTGCAGGAAGCATGATGCGCAACCACCTTTGCCAAAAGACAAGGAATGTGTTTTTTTGGCACAGCTGGCTACGCACACGGCGGTGGTTCAGCCAATGAGAGTGAACCAACCGTGTGATGTAATAGCTGTGCCCCCGCCAAAAATCTTGTCTTTGTTTCCCCTGCTCTTCTCTGGATGCGCATCCCATCGCGACCCTAGGACCGCAGATCGTGGCTTTAAAAACTCGTGCATGCGCCGCCAGGACTCTGACATGCGCGTCCACACAGTGACTGGAGCCATAGCCAAAGCCAAAATGATCAGGGCTGAGCTACATATATTCTTAAAAAGCTACTGGTGAAATATACAATGAAGTAATTGATCAGGATGAATATAAAGAACACACACAAATTAAAAAAAAATCATTGAGGGATTACCCAATTATGACTGCAACATAGAGCAAAGCAAAAGGAATACAGTATCTATACAGTGCCAACAATACTTTGTCTACATATCCAGAGAACTTAAAAAAATTAAATTACATAAATACAGTAACACACACACATGCTAACTAACCTGCTGCAATCTGTTAGAGATGATCCAATCTCTGAAACCGTTGAGTACGGCAAAGTTGGAGACTCACTATCTGTGCGAGGTTTGCAACTGTCTGCATCGCCAAGGTCCATCTGCTTTGATTTGTCTTGTAAATGTTGATTCACTTCAAGATGGATTGCTTTCGGTGAAGATGGACAAGGTGAGGTTGAGTCATTAGCAAAGTCAGAATCCCCATCATCTGAGAACTTCTCAGACCATTCACTGACCAGTTTCCTGAGCCCATTTACATGGTCCATTACGTTGTCTAGTTCTGAGAAGACATCATCATCATCTCCCGGTGATACAAGCTTATTGAAATGGAAGGGAATGTTTGGCACATTATCATATATGCTTAGCCGATTATCAATAAGTGAAAGTGGACTTGGAGGTGCTTCAGAGTCTTTGGAGCTAGTAGACCTCATCCTGTTCCGTCTGCAACCATGGAAACTTCCAGTTCTCCAGTTTACAGAGGAGGTGTTGTCTATTGGAGATAAAATACTGTTTGTAAGTGCTTTAGGGAATGTCCCTGGCTTGTGACCCTGTGGTATTTGAAACATCTGATTTTCGTGCAAGTGTCTCTCATTTCTAAAATTTTGCTCGGAGATGTCGCTCCACAGGGATAGTTTAGTAGGGTTAAAGTGTTCCGCATATATTCCACCTCTTTTCATGTGACTCCTAACTCTTATGACCGGACTTGGGGTGCTCACAGTGCTGCTGTTTTCAGATGGACTACTGCTACTGCATGTTTGGGAAGAACAAGAAAATCTTCCTTTACTCTGGGCATCAGCAAGATCTGAAATGTTGACACAGTTGAGGTTCCTTAACTTTTCTTCATCAGGTCCATCAAGCAGAACAGGACCACTAATAGTAGGTTTGTCCTTTGGATGGATACTTCTCTTTACAGTGGAACTCATCAAGCGCAGCTTCTCCATTTTCCTTAGCAGACTTTTACCCTTTTTGCTAGGAGGCTTGTCAAGCAACTTTTCCTCACTGATGATATTCAGCATCTCACTAGGAGAAGGGGAACAGCTAAAAGTAGAATCTGGCGTGACAAGTTTGCTTGAAGAGCACCTTGAAGAGCTTCTACTAGTCTCTAGCTCTTCAAAAGTCTTGGGGAAGCTGTCACTCTCACCGCTACTGGAGCTATGTAGTGAAGAGGCATCATTTTTTTCTCCCGGATCTGAAAATGTTGCATCCTCATTATTAGGGCTCTTAAGCCTTGGACCATTTGGCAAAGATATGCTGGAAGCTTCCTCGGATGGAAGACCATCCAAGTTCTCCAGACGAGACCATCTTTGGCTTTGTCGTTGATAAGACCATTTGTTGCTTATGGCACAGGGCTCATCCTCTTCAGATTCATCACTCTAAAAAAAATATATATTTTTTTTATCAATTTACAAATATGTATATTTAACAAGAATATGCAAAATCAGCTTATATCAGCATGAATTGGATATCAAGTTTACTTCATACCACCAACAATGTTTTGGTCTATAAATACTCCTTTTGGTTAAGATTATTCATAAACAGAAACATATGAGGTAGAATCAAGTAAACCTAATTGTGGTGGTTTGTCCGTAATTATTGAAGGACTACTATTGTTTTTGCCCATATGGCACCTATTATGTTTAGTTTGGACAATATAAACAAGGGTTTAAAATTAGAAGAACAATAGTAATTATAACATATTAAACATGGCAAATGAAGCATTTCAACTTCCCTTAAATTCATTGCAAGCTACACCATGGGGGGGGGGGGGGAAACCCTCAAGTTAATTTTTGTACATTTTGGAACATGTTAAATGTTACAAAAACACAAACAAAAAAAACTCATATTTGATATATGGGCATTTTGGTTATGTAATTTCCATTTATGCATTTTCATTTGCAGAATTTTGGTTATATCTTATTATATATTTGTGAAAGCACTGTATGCCTGTCTGCATCTTCCTGTGTCCCTAGGGGAAATCTCATTGGTCCCTTGGGCCGCCCGCCCCCACACCTCTCATTGGCCTGAGGCGGAGTGACGACACACACACACACACACACACACTCTGTTGCTTGGCCTCACTCTCCCCCGTCAGTTGGACCGCAGCTCACCTTCCACACACCCCCCCTCCTCTCCCGGTGCCCCTCACTCTCTCCCCCCTCCCCACCTCACCCAAATCCCCACGCTCCGCAACATCCCCAGCCGCACCATCACCCTCACCGTGCGCCGCTCCCGGAGAGGGGAAGCGTGGCCCTCCTGCTCAGCAGCAAACTCCAGGCTCCTCCCCCCTCGCTCACAACGTGGAAATGCGTGTCGCGGCCCGGGCCTCCTGCACTCCCCCTCACGTGCGCCGGCTCCCGGAGAGGGGAAACGCGGCCCTCCTGCTCAGCAGCAAACTCCAGGCTCCTCCCCCCTCGCTCACAACGAGGAACGGAGGGGAAGCGCAGCGCGGTCCGGACCTCCTGCACTCCCCCTCACGTGCGCCGGCTCCCGGAGAGGGGAAGCGCGGCCCTCCTGCTCAGCAGCAAACTCCAGGCTCCTCCCCCCTCGCTCACAACGAGGAACGGAGGGGAAGCGGGGCGCGGCCCGGGCCTCCTGCACTCCCCCTCACGTGCGCCGGCTCCCGGACGGAGGGGAAGCGCGGCGCGGGCCTCCTCCTCACGTGCACCGGCTCCCAGATGGAGGGTAAGCGCGGCGCGGGCCTCCTGCCACTCTTGCCCCCCCCGCCAGCTTCCTGAACTCACCTCCTGCCCCAGCCAGATGCCACGGGGTCAAGGTAAGTCACCCACCGTCTCCCACCCACGCACTGTCACCCAGTCACCCACACACCCACCCAGTCACCCACACACCCAGTCACTTTCACCCAGTCACCCACTTTCACCCAGTCACCCACTCACTCACCCACTCAGTCACCCACTCAGTCACCCACCCAGTCACCCACCCACTCACTCAGTCACCCACCCACTCACCTAGTCACCCACCCACTCACTCAGTCACCCACCCACTCACTCAGTCACCCACCCACCCACAGTCACCCACCCACTCAGTCAGTCACCCACCCACTCAGTCACCTACACAGTCACCCACCCATTCAGTCAGTCACCCAGTCACCCACCCATTCAGTCACCCACCCATTCAGTCAGTCACCCACCCATTCAGTCACCCACCCATTCAGTCAGTCACCCAGTCACCCACCCATTCAGTCAGTCACCCGGGGGAACCCCAACCCTGTCGTCCGCCCCCCCCAAAATGACATCCCGGGCAACGCCGGGTCTCTCAGCTAGAAATTTATAAGAAAAATAAACAATGGGCATTCACTAGATGGTGCCAAGTTGTAAGGGACCTTGGAGGGGATTCATCAAGCTTCGTTACGGGTTAACACGCAACAACTCCCACTGAAGTCAATGGGAGTTAACATCTGTTCTGGTGCGTTAGCCAGTAATAGAAGAACCTGGTGAATTTCGGAGTCTGTGTCAGCATATGCCCATTTAATTAGGAGTATCTAGCCGCATACATTCTTCTAACACTTGTAATAATTCACTGGTAAGTAAATGTGGTCTCAGTGGAAAATGTCATATTGAAACCAGTGTCTTTGGCAAATAGTCCCTCACACAAATATTCTCTGAAACGTACCTGTTTTCTGTGACGACTTATTTCAACTTTCATAGTTGCACATTTGTTCAAGGTGTTTAAGCGTCTATTTAAAAAAAAAAAAAACAACAACAATATGATGAACATAAGTTCCTGAAAAATTACAGAGTAGGACCCTAGTAAACCAAATATCTGTGCATCTGACCAATATACAAAGATAATCATTCCTAGCATTAATGTGTTAAGATGCTTTTAATGGGTGTTTTCCCTTGATAGATTTAGAGCAAGGTTTTTGCTCCAGAATTGCACCACTTTTCATAGCCAATCTTAGTACAAATTTACATCGACCACGTTGGTATCCTTATTTTATTTATTTTTTCATGCCAAGTCTGTGGATCCTCCATAAAGGGTCAACCTCAAGTATATCCATGCTCATCTCAGTTTGATAAAGCCAATAACTCAGAGCAAAACTATAGGGGATCTATAGCCAAATTAAACCATTATAGTAATAATCCCACTTTCGTCACAAAGAAAAATGTAAAAATAATGACCATAATTGGCTTCTTTCACCAACTTTACAAAGTGTTCACATTTGTGTATTCTTTGAAAACTACTGTTTTCAGCACGAATTTAAAAATGTTTTATGCTCTCTTGGCCAATGGGTTTCTGGCTTGAGCTCCAGTGGCATACAAAAGGCTATGGTGATTGGCTTTGGCATTATAACCTGGATGTAACCAAGGTTGGGTTTCTTTCATGCCCGATTGTCTCCTTATCATCACATTTTTGGCCTGTTTCTGGTTAATATGTAACCAGAAACATTTTCCAAATGGCGTTACACCATAAGACACCATCTGATGTATGAAAGGGGTCTTACGAAGTAGCACCGCTTAGTAAACATGGCACTGCATACTTTGGAAACAGACCATTTATTCCAAACAAGTGATTGTCAATTGATCACTCTTGACAACAAACCCAAAATAGATAAGAAAATCAGCATAGGAAGTAAAATGGCAAAATACGAATACTGGTTCATATTTACCTGTAGTGAATGTGAAAAACGGAGCACTACCACAAGCAAATATTCATCACAAGGTGACCCCAATAAAAATGTAATTTATTGAAGTCTCATGGACAACAAGATAAAATGTGCATCCTTTACGCGTTTCACGCTATGTAAGCGTTTTATCAAGGTGAAACGTGTAGGTGGTGCACATTTTATCTTGTTGTCCATGAGACTTTAATAAATTATATTTTACTAGGGTCACCTTGTGAAGAATATTTGCTTGCGGTAGTGCTCCGTTTTTCACCTTCACTTCTGGATACTTGTTATCACGGATCAGCACACCAGGGACTCATGGAGGACAGAAGGCTTAATCAAGAAAAAAAGTACAGGCTTTGTGAACTTTAAACTGTGCCGTCCTACACTATGCCAACTCTTGAACTGTTACAGGAATGCCATACATTGTGAGTACTGCGGATGTCTCACTAGGCTAGAAACTCCTAAAACTGCGCTAATATACACAACTTATCCATATAAGCCTTACCAGTTCATTAAGAAGCCGACCTGATTTTGCATACAAGCTTTAAATGTTTGCAGCATTGCTTAGGAATATTCCACGGCTGAGCACCATTTCATCTTGGACTTCATATTTACCTGTATAAAGATTCCATTGCATCTCGATCCAAGAATTCATGATCGTTCTTCACAGTTTCAATGTCAATGGGGAACTGTAAATCTAAAAAATAAAAAATAAAAATGGAACATTACAAAAACATGTAAGTGGGCTAGATATCATTATGTGTCATGGAACAAGAATCACATCTCTGTTTCACCCCCCCCCCCTTTCCTTTGCAGCTTCTGCTTGTCAGTTTCTCATTCCCAGCTGTATGTATTTTGCTCTGTACACACACACAGTGCCCGTGTGTTAGTGTTGCAATCCCTGTCTCTGCATTATGCCAGTGAGTTGCTACAGCAACCTCAGCCTTTCTATCAGAATGGGCTAGTCTGCTCTCTCCCCCTCTGCCTTGCTGACAGATGGTCTGTCCCCAGGCTATCTTGTTACCCAGAATACACTGGCACTTCCTTTTCACATTGAACACTGGCTGAGTGAGTACCTTCTGTAATTTGCTCTACTGGCAGGGCCTCATGCTTTTCACCTTTACCCACTATCAAGCGCACTCACCATAGAGACATTCTCTCCCAACACCATCATCCACAAGTGCCTTTGTAAATCCATGCTTTTCTCAATAAAGTGAAGAAAGACAAAGAACTTGTTGTGCTTGTAAAAGGAATGAGTTGAACCTATCTGGGCTATTCATACTAAACATGACTCTGGCCTCAGAATACTATGCTTCAGTCTTTTGTCCTTGTTTTGCTGGCTGCAAACTTTAACATATACCCCTAGTTTGTCTTGGTGATAGGCCACAAACAAATCAATCAACAAACAAATTGCCTCACATAGGAATATTGTTGCTGCAATAAAAATGAAGGAAATGCAAATACAAATAACTCATTTGCAAAGATTCTAAGGCTTGGGTCACGCATCATCCGGTGGCGTGTGACCGCATGCGTGCTACTCACCAGCTCCTAACTTCCTCCTTAGTCGGCCCCAGTCCCTCCTCGCAGCCAGGCTCACTGCACACTGCGACGCGTCAGCCAGCAGGGGCTACAATAGGATTGTGATCCCAAGCGGCGATGCGTCACGTGGTGTGGCAGGGAGCCAATGAGGAGGGGAGATTGCCGGCAGGGGGGTGGATTCTTCTCTCAATGCAGTTCTACATGTTTGTGTGAACGTCTATATGCTTGTGTGTTGCATTGAGAGGGGATGCAGTCTTTATTAGTTACATTGATAACGTCCACAATAATTGGGGGATTCGGGGCAGGCTTCTGGAGGGACGGATATGTTAAGACACAGGTTCAATCATCTTCCCGGGGACACGGAGACACACACTTCATGGCCCCGCCCACCCGACCGGTTTTGGCCACGCGCCCCATGCCTGAAAACGACTACCCAAAGGCCGCAGATCACGGTGAAGTGCTGTGCACGCGCCACCAAGACGCAAGGCGGGCGCGCCGGCGCATCCAGCTGGGCCTTAGCCTTAGTGGCAGCCTCATGAAGTTAAAGTGAATTAACAGTAGGATGTTTAGCAGGATAAAATGGTAGATGACTTGTGATATATTTTCATGGTAACTGAGGCTTTGGATTGTTATTCTTTTACTTAATACATTTTGCAATAGATTTGTTTAGTAAAATTGTCAGTTAAATCAATTGAAATTATTTCCGTTTTTCTCATGGTTTGTAAATCTGTTTTGATGCAATCGTTCGCCAAACAAGTAAAAGGAGAAGGTCCATTAAAGAGTCAATACAAGCTTTTTTTGTGTTTTGTGTGCTTTTTTCTCATTTTTCTACCATGCATTGAAGCAGGGGGTCTCTGGAGCTGAACCCCATTAATTTTAGCTCCGGGTTCCCTCCTGCTTCTGGAGGTAGACCTCTGAAGCCAGTAGTTGCTCTGCTACCAGGGTTCACGTAATGGTCGCTTTTCCAAGCTCCTTCTCCCTGCGGGCCAATTGAAAGCCGTCATGTCATCGGTGCAGCTTCTTATTGGCCCACATGGCGCGGAAGCTTTAAACCTGCAGGGGATTTTGGCAGCCACTTTGGTCAGAAATTAGAGGGTCGCAGAGCTCGAATTAATGGGGGTTCAGCTCCAGAGACCCACTGCTTTAATCCCATGGAAAAAAAACTAAAACAGCCTGCTTTGTTTGATTGCTCCTTTAATACTGTACATACAAGCATGAATTTCAGAGAATGTAATGGATAAAAGCATTGCTCATTTATGCTACACCTTTGGTTGCATTATCAGTTACTCGGTGGTTGGTCATATACAATAGGTAATATTATTATTAATAAATATGTGCATACTTGCCTTCATATAGCTGAGCATATTGTGGAAACCCTGCTGCTCTTAGCCAATCACAGGCCTCCTTGGCTTCAATTTCTGGTGAATAAAGAAATGTCGTTATATTTCAGAGAATGGACTTGGCTATGTGAAACATTACTTTATTCCAATAACTTCCATCACTACTATTAATTCATTCTGCTCTTAAGTGGCACAAAACAGTGACAGATGGTCGTCTGCATGCAACCAGCTCAGGTCCATCCGAACATCAACCATCCGAATTTCAAATCCTACACTATATGGTGATCAGAAACCAGGTGGCAACTTTTATTACTGGTATTTTGCTACAAATTGTCTTAATTACATCCTCCATTTTTATTTGTACAGCTTAACCCCGTTATAACACGATCCTTTACAATGCGAATCCGCTTATAACGCGATGCAAGCGTGGCTCCCAATTTTCGTATTTATGAATACTTTACAACACGATTATTGGTGTCTTAAATACTTTATTGTACAATCCATACAATTGTACATTATTTCTAACGCGATCCGCTTATAACGCAATGTGATTCTTTGGACCCCAAGCACAGAGTTATAAGGGGGTTGAGCTGTAGTAGGTTTATAACCCATATCTGACTTGTCAAGACAAATTTGATAATTGACACACTGCAATCGATACTGATCAAATTAACTATTTAATAAAAAATACAAAAACAGAGGAAAGGTCAGGCAATTTTTTCCTCAAATGGGTGTGTTTATGTAGGCATTAGGCCTGCATGGTAATTCAGTCGTAGTTAAAATACAAGAACAATCATCTTAAACCTCTATTTTTACTGTTACTATGTAAGGCTACGCTTATAGTGCCGGCGACGGTCACTGGAAAATCAAATAGAGATGACTTCCAGCGATCGCGACCAATCCGTCGCTCCGCGCTTACTATAACCGCACGCGACGGTGGCAATGCATTTGTTTTGCCGCGACGTCACATCGCCGGCACTATAAAGGCAGCCTAACTCTGGACTCAGGTGTTAGATCAGCCTGAAACTTGATTTCGTTTATGGAGTTTTGGTCTAAATTAAATTAGTTGCATTCAGGAACAAAAATATCTGTACTAGCAACATCCAAGTTAGAAAATAAATAATAGTAATAGAGAAGTAACCTACTGTCAGTAAAACCCGTTGCATTACAAAAACACATGTATTAGAATAAATGGATCACTACATAAGGGCACACACAGATATCTACACAGAAGTACACATCTTTTGGATTGAACATTTAAGACTTAGGTTTAAATCTACCTGCTTAGTTACAAACTAGAAATGGGCATTACCAAGCAGTCTTCCGCTATAGACACCTTCCAGCCCATTGACTTGAATGGGCTGTATAGTGCCAGAATGTGCCTTATGGGAGAAGAGCGCTTAGTCATTATAGCCCTGGATACCAGAGACTTCTGATGCTGAAAAAGAGAGACTAACTCAAAATCAGCAACATGAATCAAAAACTAAATTTAAAAAAGTCAGAGTTTCCAAGTCCGAGTGTTGAAAGATGACAAGCTCAAAAAGGCGTTTTAAAAATAAAAATATTGTAAGTCTTTCTGCATTATGTTCTAAAGAATCTGTTTTTATTAAAATAGGCAGCCATGTAGATTATGTTCCTATGTAGTACAGGCAGTCCTCGGTTATCCGACACAATGCGTTACTCAAAATGGCATTGGACAGCGAAACGTCTTAAAGCGAAACACGTTTTCCCACAGGAACACTGTTTAAATGAAAGGTTCCGTTCCTGAAGGCATTTTTAACACTAAAATACACCAAATATTTTACGCAGGCAATAAGATATGCAGCACACACATAAATTATATAGTGTATATACTGTATTATATATATATTGTAACATAAAATATAATAATATAATATATTATATAGTATAACATAATATTATATAATATATATATTATATACACATAAACAACTTTGCAGAGCGTTGGATAAGCCGTTTTGGCGTTGTAAAAATGAACATAGGTATGCATTGCACAGCGTTGGATAAGCCATTCGTTGTAAAGCGAAGCGTTGTAAAACGAGGACTGCCTGTACTTTAAAAAAAATGTATGTCAATTTTACGGTTCAGAAATATTGACCTGCAGTAGAAATGTCCTTCTATATTTTGACTAAAATTACAGTAAGTTTATAAACAAAAACATGTCAAGGGAACTGTATGTGTCAACCATAAAAATCATAAAATGTCGAAAATGCTCAAACAGATCTGCGCCTCTATGTTTTACAACATGAAATCAATTCAATGTGGACTGTTAAAAAGAGGAAGTGTCTCCCAGGCCAAAAACGTTTAAGGAGTTGAACCTAGGTAACTGACGTTTTTAAAGGCAACAGAACCCTGTGTTTTACATATATTTATAAGATGCTCTAAACCAGGAGTGGCCAACAATGGCATTGGGATGGCCCGTTGGTGCACTCAGCTTCGACCCGCACT
This sequence comes from Ascaphus truei, assembly GCF_040206685.1. NCBI lineage: Eukaryota > Metazoa > Chordata > Amphibia > Anura > Ascaphidae > Ascaphus > Ascaphus truei. The sequence continues at coordinate 244,512,004 of NC_134487.1, read as the reverse complement.
CAATATCTGCAAGACACAGGTGGAAATCCCTTCCTCTCCACTGAGCATGCAGGGGGTGGAGCGTCAGTAAAGGGGTAGAGCCTAAGGCCTCGGCCATGTTCCTTGCTTGCTGGCGGAAGCGCGCTAACGCGCGTTCCCGCTCTGCACTGAGCCCCTACAGCCGCAATTAGAGCGGCTTTAGTAGGGGCTCACCTGCGCTTCTGCGCGCTTGCGGAAGCGCAGGTCTTAGGGGAATTTAAAATTCCCCCGCTTGCCGGGGAGACAGGCCGGTCACGTGAGCAGTTCGCCCTATGAGGGCAAACCAGCTCCGTGACATCACTGGCCCGCCCCCGGCCAGTGATGCGCCCGCCCCCTGACGGCCTGCTGAGAGTGCTTGCGGTAAGCAACCGCAAGGCCAGGGAAAGCACCCGCTTTCCCTGAGCCTCAGCGCGCCTCAGCACGCCAGCGGTAAGCGTGTCCGAGGCCTTACAGAGCAGAGGAGTACGGTCTGAAGCATGTGTCAGGGAGTGGGACAAGCTCAAAAAAGGCGAGGGAATGACCAGCTCAGGGGGGTGGGGGAGAGAGACATGCTGGTGGCAGCTGGAGAAGAGTAAATTGAGAGAGGGGTGAACTGAGTGAAAGGAGGGGGTGATGGAGAAGGGGAGGAGAGAAAAATACATGGGGGGAGAAATAGGGAGTGTGAAAATGGTGAGAGAAATAGAGGGCAAGGGAGAGTGAGGTGTGTGAGAATGGGGGGTGTAAGAGAAATGGGGGGGCTCACTGGGCAAAGCCGTCAGCGGCCATGCCCGGTCCACACAGTCTGCTGTCCCGACCCTCCCCCTTGCTGCACTTTCACAGCCCCCCTACGGCAGCCAGGACAGTGGCTCGTAAAACAATCTGTACCAGCAGCCCACCTCATGGTCTAAACCAGTGGTGCGCAAAGTTTTGTTCCTGCTCCCCCCTGCCTGCTCTCACCTCCCCCCCTGCTCGTGCCCCCAGCCAAAGCCTCCCCCCCCACTGGCTCCAGCCCCAAATGATGAGACGGGGTCATGTGACGTCACGTTGCCATGGCAACGCAATGTCACATGGCTCTGCGGCATCATTTGGTGCTGGGTTGCCATGGCAACGCATCACTGGAAGGTATTTAATTTAAATGCCTTCGGGAAGCGTGGGGCCTCCTAACCGCCGCGCTCTCCCCAGAAAGTCTCCCCCCACTTTGTGCACCCCTGGTCTAAACTATTGGGTAGATGTATGGATTTGTTTAGCGGAGGTTACTCCATTTTGTGTGATGTCACTATGTGCTGAACAGAAGTTTGTTCAAGCAAAGCCCCCATCTCTCCTCCCTTGTCATCTCTCTGGTAAGGATAGAATGGGTTAGAGGTCAAACACTTGATTGACAAGCACTCCCCACTGAAAATTGTTTTTACATTTCCAAAGCAATCAAAACAGCCAAACGTTTGCTTTAATTAGAATTGATTTTTTCTAAAATGTGGCCTTGGAGTTATATTGAAACCCAACAGGGATTGTGACTTTATTACCAAATGCACACACACACAATTTGTGCAAAAGATCCATACTGCAGAATTTGCATGAAAAAACAAAGAAAAAAACCCCAAAACAATAGGAAAAAAAATGGAATTGATGAAAAACACAAAATGATGTCCAATACTTTACGTTTTCTCAGTGATTTTTTTTCTAGCCAACCATCACGTCACTGGCACTTGCTTTCAGGCCAACAGGCAACAGATGTTGGGAATTAACTGCTCATTTTGTGGCAATTAATAAAACTCTACAGCCAACACTTTAACATTCCCACAGGAGCAAGGTCAAAGTCTAACCTTCCAGAGTTACAGAACACTCACCAGATGCCTGAAAAAAATGTAAACATATTTAGTAGGTTTTGGAGGCAGAGCATACCACTAAAACCTAAAGAGTGCAATGCAAATTTCAAGATGTTTCATATTGTCTAGTGATCTCCATCTGTTTTAGTGGGGCCTGAAAGAGGGGATAAGGAAAGAACTACAGACTTTGAAGCTCTGGTGCCGTATCAATAGTTTTTGGGCTTTTGTGTTTATTTTTTTTTTTTAAATTAAAAAAACATTCCTTACATTATTATGCACACACACACACACACACACACACACACACACACACACACACACACACACACACACACACACACACACACACACACACACACACACACACACACACACACACACACACGTGCGCACACGCACCCCCCAGCACCATTTGTTTGTATCATACGATTTTGGGGTACGTGTTTGAATTTGCGTTTGGAAAATTGCACGATTACATTAACATTATTGTAATTATGTTTTTCTAATGATCCATGCACATTTTTAGGAACTTCTAAAGGAGTTGCAATAAATGGGAACTCAGCCATAGCTTATATTCAGTACCATATTGAATGCATGCGTCATCATTTAAGACCAGATTCATGGCTTTAAAAATAGCAAAAGCAACAACAATCACCATGGAATCTACAGTACATACTTTTTGTTAGGGTAATTTAGAGGCTTGTTCTAACTAAGAAAAGAATGCTAGCCTCAATCGCAATCCCAGACTAAAGTGACCATTGTCGAGCTATAAAGCGATGTGGGGGAGGGAGAATTATTTAAAAGTCTCACAAAGTTATGTGATCAGGACAAAAACAGCAAACAATGTTTATAAAAATATATATGGGGATTGATATAAAAGTATACATAGTGAGTTACTATGGATCAGACCCAACACCAGAATGGATTAACCTTTATATCTAAAATTATTTCCAACATGACCGTAATAACCACTGTATATTGAGTTCCCTATTGGTTTATTCCCAAAACAGCAAAAGAGGTGAAAGGCTAGAAAGTCTCTGGGGCCATGAGGTCTGCATACGGGATACTCTGAGGTACCCATTTAGCTATTACATTTGTGCTTTTTTGTAGCAATAGCAAAATAGATATTTTGGTTTGGTAAAGGTCAACCCAACAAGCAGAATGTACAATGTTTCCGTGAAATAAACACATTCAATGGCGTTGACGTATGTATGGAAACAAAACCACTTTTCATTACCATGATCACATAAAATTTTCACTGAGTCTGGAATTTGCGGTGATTTAAACACGACCACCACAACCTGCCTGAAGTAAACAGAGGTGGAAGGGGCACAACTTCCATATCGATCGGGCCAACTTCTATGTAGGAGTAGAGTACTCTGGCTGGTGATTCTCTTGCATTTTTGCCATGACGCACCTGGTACCTCAATAGGGCCTCTGGCGTGCTAGGGAACGTGTGATACCAGGCATGTTATAGGGGACACTAAAGGTTACTTATTTGAAAACATATATTTTTAAACATTAGAGATCATACAAAAAATTCCATATGCCCAACTACTTCAATAAATCAGAACTTTTGTTATATTCGGATTTATTGAAATCTATTTGACCATTTTTTTCTTGTATTTTGTACCATCTTTCATCATGCTTTAATATAACTTTTTTTTGCGTGTTCCCCAATTTAAACCATTTCATTAACAACTATAGTTAACTATATGACAAAAGTGGTTTCAATTGTATAACATATACAGTATTTGCTAATACACTATATGGAGTTCACTTTTGGAAAGTAAATATCAGATGGATTTACATGGTTGGCCTTGGGCATTGGAGCAGTTTTAATTTCCTCTAGCTCCTCTTTATTGTGTATCTTTGTCTATTATGCAAGTTGTATCCATCCGTTCTACTCACTATGTATCCCCTTAGTTTTGCTTGGTCATTGAAAAAAATATATGGTACAACAAAAATACAAACTCTTATGTATTCATTTATCCAACATTAACATTTACAAAGATTAGATCTCAACAGATGTGGGCCAAAGGCTCATCTTACAGTACATTTTTCGTGACTGTCACATTTATCAGTGTCATTAGAAAAACAAGATTACAGTAATGTCACCATACAGGGGAGGAAAAAGTTCAGACAAGCATTCATTATTGTAGAATCATGGTAGATGTTACTTCATTTTCATATAAAGAGCTAAAGCTATGAACTAAGACTTGGTAATTAAACTGTGATAATGGCCTTTCTGTGCAAAAACAGGAAATATTACACGGCAATGCATCTTGCGTATTCATTAAACCAGGGGTGCGCGGGATTTTTCTGTGGGGGCGCAACGGTTGCAGAGGCCCCGGGCTCTTCCCCATAGCATTTAAATGAAATGCCAGGGGACCGTGCAAGTCCTCTGCAACCTCAACTTACTGGGATTCAGCCGACTTCTGGTCACGTCGCCATTACAACGCGGTGACAAATGACACTGCGGGGTCATGTGATGTGACGCACCGTCATGGTAACGCGCGTCAAATGGTGCGGCGGGGTCACGTAACGTGATGTCACGTGACTCTGCGTCATTTGACTCTGGGTCAATGGAGAGGGGGGCGTGAGCGCTGGGGTGGTACACGGGGGGGGGGGGGGGGGTCAGCAAAAATACTTTGCGCACCCCTGCATTAAACCATTGTTGCATGTCCAAGCCATGCAAAAATGACATTTTAAGATGCACTGTGATTCTGCCTTCACAATTGTGCGATTTACACATTTTGTATGAAAATTAACCAAAATCACAAAATTAATTAATCACATGCTATTAAACAAGCTGCGCTATTGCATGGAAAGACAATTAATGGAATCATGCTAATTTCATTTAAATATATTTGCCTTATTCTTGAATATAATCATTAGCATTTCAGAACGGGTCTCCAAAACTTTCACTTTAAGAAATGGGCCCCGAAGTAAGAATGTCCCTTTAAAACCAAAAGGTTTCCTTCACTGAAATCAGGCAAAAGTTCCTGTTTCCCCCACCCCTCCTCGACCCCCCCCCTCACAAAAACTCTCAACTTACATTTGCCTTCTTCTCACGCTTCTCATGGTTCCCAAGTTAATTAGATTCCAAAATAAATAGCTGACGTATGTGTAGCATTTCCATGTCCAAATCCCTTCTGTATTGTACTGGACACTGATGTTATCGTATGGTTTCTGCTTTTTGCAATATGTGATGAAAACATTGTAGGAGTAGAGGATACAGTATTCCCCAAACACTCGCTGAAAGTTGCAGTCTCGTTTTCGAGGTCCAATAGTGAAGGAATTACCTAGTAATGTTACTTCCTTTTAAAGCAGCAATACTACATTACATTATATTACGTTGGCCAAACTTTTATTGCTGCGCCCCCTACCTTGTCTCTCCCCCCCTTAGCTCAGTGTGACCCGCTGCGTTGCTTGACGCTGTATTGCCATGGAGACACGTCCAGAAGCCGGCTGAATCTTGGCAAGTTCAGGTTGCAGAGGCCTTGCGTGGTCCCCCGGCATTTAATTGGGGGACGAGCGCAGGGCCTCTGCAACCGCCGCGTCGCACCCCCAGCATTAAACTACCATATATATACACACATATGTAATGTGACAATGCATAATTCTACAATCTTACCTACGCTGGTAATCGTTTGGTGCTCCTGTTATAATCCTGATTGGCTGCTTAACTAAATGGACGCCTTTCAGTTCCAATCGCCTTCAGTCAGTGTAACTCAGCAGCTACAATGTATTCTTATATTACCATGGTAACATGGACTATAGTTACAGTTTACAGCTCAAACTGCTGGGAACATTCTTGTGATAAAAAATGATCACAAACAGAAAAGTGTTGCAAATATCTTGCATTGCTGGGGAGGTGGGCTAAAGCCTGCTATAAAAATCAAAGGATGCTCAGTATATAAAAACCTCATTCAAAATGGCATTAAGTTGAATAAAAAAAATTAAATAAAAAATAAAAACCGCAGTCGCTATTATCTAATACTACAGAACTGATTATTTAAAAAAACTAAATAAATAAAAAAAAACTTGTAAGATTTCACATGTTTTGCTGCTTTAAAGTAGCACTCCATGTCATTTCTTGTTTTTTTCCCCCCGTTATACAGTAGGATTGAAACACAGATTCTCCGGAGCTGAACTATGTTCATTTCAGCTCCAGGGAACCCCTGCTTCCAGAGATACTTACCTCCGGAGTGTCATTATCTCCATCCTGTTTAAATGTCACTAGGCACGTGGACCAATAAGGGAGCTGCAAGGGATGATGTCACAGCATCCCATTGGCCAGCAAGACATTAAAAGCCACCATTATGTTAGCCCCACAGATGTGCGGGAAGCAGTGGGCATCCAGAGCTGAAATTAAGGGGGTTCAGTTCTGGAGAACTCCGGCTTCAATCCAAAGTAAAAAAAAAAAAAAAAAAAACAGTACAAAGAATGCATTAGAGATGCAAACACTGCAGTAAAGGGGCTGAGCAGTTCTTAGAAAACAGACATGGGTGGCAAATATATATTTGTCCCGCTCTTTCATTTTTGGAGAGAAGAGCCAGCATATTCTAAATAGTGAAAAGAAGAAGTATATTGTGTTCTAAATATGACATCAACGTTTCAGTCCACTATGACACACACTATAGTAAATACAAATAATATAGCTTTGGTAGGTTAGGTTAGTGGGACTGCACCTCAACTCAAACAGCACTATGCAGTGATTTTTATGGATATGCACACACAATCATAGTTCTTACTAAACAATAGAGGCGTTCTCCACTATGTTTTGGCTTTAGACTGAAGGATGTTTTTGTACTCTGATGGTGTGGAGATAACAGATCAGATTGTTTGCTGGGTGGGGGAGACAGCCAACCCTCTTTTCAACTTAAATACAAGTCCAAAGATCTTTTGAAAAGCTGGCAGGAGCCATGAGAGTGCACTAGCCTACGTGCAGGTTTTTCCATACTTATCTTGCATCTGTCAAAACTAAATGAGGGCAACTTGCTTTACAACAAGGTGTGGGCTTCAGAGAACAATATATAAAAGGCATATAGGGAACTCAAACATTTTCTAGTATGAAAGCATCCATTCACTTGGAATTTACTTAGGAAGATAGGATGGAGCTGCGATAATGTGAAATCATTCATTCATAAAATAAATATGCTTCCAATTGTTTCATTAGCCCCATATCTCAGGGTTGGAAAAAGTGTAAAAATCACTCACATCTTCTACCGTACAAGATCTTTGTATAATTTGGCCTAGACTGTGGAAAACAAAATTCAGGCTACCCCGGTTTAAGGACACTCACTTTAAAGCTGCAGTTCAGTCAATATCCTGCATGTGTTTTTTTTTTTAATAAATCAGTTCTGTAGTAAGAAAAAATACTTTTAGCATTTTCCGTTTTAAAAAAAACCACTTAGAAAGACCAATTTTCTTGTATTCTATTTTAACAAGCATTTGCTAAGGCACTGCCCCTTCATGTCCTGTCACAAGCTCTGGCACACCCCTTTGTCAGCCCTGCCCTCCCTCTAGCACATGTCAGTGCAGGAGTGCTCATGAATATTCATGAGCTTCCACTGAGTGACAGAAGCAGAAGAAAAACATATGCCAGATCTAATGATGTCACCAAATTTCGCCGATCAATACATGGAGAACGAATTGACCTGCAGCTATGCAGTTCTTTAGGTAAGTAGAGATTGCCCACATGAAACTATTAAAGTAAAAAAAAAAAAAAGACTGAACTGCAGCTTTAAGTACACTCGCGAGTAAGGACATAACGCCCAATAGGCAAACGGCAGCTCACGCATGCACCTGTCAGCACGTCCTGAACAGTAATACCAGCTCCTTACCTGTACCGAAGCTGTGCGCAAACGGGGAGACTATAGAGCCTCTTACAAATGCGTTATTTTTATCAGTTATGCACGTATATGACGATTACAGTACAGTACATGCATCGATAAGTGGGAAAAAAAGTAGTTCTTCACTTTAAGTACATTTTCTCTTTACATACATGCTCTGGACCCATTGCGTACGTTAATACGGGGTATGCCTGTATTATATAGCTCATGTAAACCACACACTAGTCGCAGGGAACACACACGAAAATGTAACCAAGATTCCCCAGTAAATGAAAAAAAAAAGTCAACCTCCACCATAAGTTATACATGACTTACTGGTCTACACTTAATTACAACATCTCCTCCCCCACCCACTTCATTTAACCAACACAGAGCCCCTTCCCCCTTAATTTAGGCTCCGGCAGTGAATGAGAGTCACACTACCTGCGCATGCCCTGCAGTTTCGCGCCGTAGTGCGCTGTCCAATTACAACTCGCCAATTTTAGTCATGTGGAAATGAAAAAAGGCAGCTAGATGTTTTTACGCGTCTGACCTTGATTTACCCTCATCCTGGATGAGGGGATTTTTTTGTAGTAGTGTATACACACACACAAAATCTATGCAGGAGTTTAGCGTATGCACACATCATAAAGAATAAATCAGATATACACGTCACCGAGGTAGGAACATGGATAAAGGACACAGCCCAGTGATCATGAAGAAAAGAAGTTGTATTGTGGTACGGAAACGATAACAACATAGCAGACCAAAACGTTGGTATCACTTCTGTACCACAATACCATTTATTTTCTGTTCTGTGTCCTTTAGGCCTCGGTCCCGCTGCGCTCATTGGCGCGGGTGGCCACACGCGAGTTCCCCACCAGCAGGGGAATCCTCCCGAGCCGGTCCCGGTCCCCCCTGGCGGCACAGCGCACTACACGCTGTGGCGCGTCAGCCGCTATGGGACACAAGAAAATGGTGTTCCCTAGCGTTGACGCGTCACGTGGTGTGGCTGTAAGCCAATGGGGAGGGGAGGCTTCGGGAGGAGGTGAGGCTTTGGGGAGCGGGGAGGAGTATGGAGTGACAGCAGCGTGAGTGCCTGTCTGTGTTTGTGTCTGAGTGCGTGCGTGCCTGTCTGTGTGTGTGTATGTGTGTGTCTGAGTGCATGAGTGCCTGCCTCTGTCTGTCTGTGTGTGTGTGTATGAGTGCCTGCGTGTGTGTGTGTGTGTGTGAGTGCCTGCGTGTGTGTGTGTGTGTGCCTTCGTGTGTGTGTTGCTTACCTTCAATCAGCAGCTCCAGCCCGAGCCCGTGGAGGGAGGGGGGGGGGCTGTAGCGGGTCCCTCTGCTCAAGCCACGCCCCCCCCTCCCTGTCAATCCTCCCACTCCCGCCCACCTCCCGCTCCTGCTCCCTACAGACCGCATATCGCGGTCTGTGTATGTCAGCGCACTGCCTGTCTGCAGTGCGGGCGCGCTGACTCTGGGAGCGGGGCCTTAGCCTTATCCATGTTCCTGCGTGGCTGGGTTAATGATATAGATACACACCCACACCCACACACACACATCCACACGTTCTGCATATGTGATTATGGTATAATTATGAGACACACAGGAGCAGCAATATCGGTCTTTCACACCACCATGCATCTCCCTTTCTCCACTTCTGCTTTTAATCTCTGTACCCACTCGATCAGCTTTGATAGTGCCTGAACCAGATAGACAAAAGCGAAAGTAGTAAATCACTGAACAATTTATTGCTCTGCGGGAACTGAATACACATTTTTATCATTACATAACAAGTGGCATCCACGATTAGGGTGAGATCATAGTAAATGATTGGTATGTCACTGGTAATTAAGTGAGGAAGCATACTTATCGTTCTATAATAATTACCAATAGTAGGAACACTGTACAAAAAGCTATTATGATGCAGAAGAAACAAAAAGTAATATATATATATATATATATTGTATTTGCATATATATATATCTATATATATCTATATATATATAGATATATATATAGATATATATATCACACATTATTAAGGTTATGGTGGGTAAAAAAAAGTGACAAAAACCCTTCACAGTAAAGCATATTGCAACTGTAAATATTACTGTAAGTTCATTTGCATGTCTTAGACAGGTCACAACCCTGTCTTTCACCATTATCACCCAGCACACAGCACTTCCACTTCAGCAAGGGATTCTGGGAAATGACATGCAAATGAGCACACAGTGCCACCTTTTATCTCAAGCTCCTATTACAGAGCAACCCTTAAGCCAATGCATGCTGCTTTAAACACAGCTTTTAAGCAAAGGCTGGGATAAGATGCAAAACCAGTAAACCCACTCACAGACATGTTTCAACCTTGATGGGTATCATCAGTGTGAGGTTGGTTGCTGGCGCTGCTGGTTTGAGATTAAGAGTAGGTATTCACCACACTTATTAAGGTTATGGTGGGTAAAAAAAAAGTGACAAAAACCCTCCACAGTAAAGCATATAGAAACTGTAAATATTACTGTATGTTCATTTGCATGTCTTAGACAGGTCTGCAACCCTGTCTTTCACCATTATAACCCAGCACACCGTACTTCCACTGCAGCATGGGATTCTGGGAAATGACATGCAAATGAGCACACAGTGCCACCTTTTATCTCAAGCTCCTATTACAGGGTATGTATGTATGTATGTATATATATATATATGTATATATATATATATATATATATATATATATATAATATGTATGTATGTATGTATGTATGTATGTATATATATATATATATATATATATATAAATAAAAAGGAGATTGAGGGCAAAAGTGCGCAGCTGAAAAAAATTGCACTCCCCTGACCTAGCATACAGTGTTCCACTGCAGCAAGGGATTCTGGGAAATGACATGCAAATGGACACACAATGTGTTACTTTTTGCCTGAAATATATTTTTACATTACATGGAACCCTAACGGCTGTTCTATAATGGCGCTGATGCGCGTATGGGCGTGTGCACGGCGCCCCGGCGTGTTTCGTTTAGATATTGCAGACGGTGACGCGGGGGCGTGACTGACATCACAGCGTTAGGGCGCGCTCTTATTGGCCTGCGGCTCGGCAGCAGTGTGAAAATATAATTTTCATTATATTTTCTCCTGTCTGCCGCGCCACCGCTCACGGTCGTGTGTCCCCATCTATGCAAACGGATGCCAAACACAGCCAACTATGATTGACGCGCGCGTGCACACGGCAGAGGAATCGCGAGCACTATAGAACAAGCAATAAGCAAATGCTGTGCTGTTCACACAGTTTTTAAGCACAGCATGGGATTAGATGCAAAGCCCGTCAATTGGCTATATGCTAACGGTGGAGGTTTTGTCGCCTTTTTCACCCACCATTATATATATATATATACATACATACATCTACTAATTGGCTTAATTACCCAATTCAATCATTCTAAACAATTACTGGATCAGTACCCCCTTCACTACAACAAACATCTGCAGTTACTGAAGTTAACATGCAGGGAATGTGCTTGGCAGCTGCAGATCCCAGATGCCAAGCTGCGGAACAATTTGAGCATCTGTGTTATTGGCTAGCGCCTTGACAAGTCCTTTGTGCATGCTCATTGGATCTGACTGTTCCATTACCTCTGCTTGCAGCTGCATCATGAAACCTAAACTATGTAGCATGTGCAAACACCCTTTATCATGTCAAATGGAACCTATTGGTTATCCATTTGAGAATGTTGGGGGAAATGATAGCCAAGCCTTTAGAGCCAACAAAAAGTACATATGCAACATTTCAATAGGCAGATAGGCTTTTCCGAATGTTTTTGTAAAGTTAACTTAACTGTGCCAGACACCATAACAAATTATCTTGGAATTTACAGTATATATCTGAACTTGGGGACACACTAAAATGTTTAAAAAGAATAATAACTCAGAAGTCAGCTACAATGTTTTGGAGTCAAACTGTTGTTGAGCAGCAGGGGTTAGGGGGTGTAGCGCACAGCTGTTCTGGTCTCTCTCTCCCCCCCTCCTCCTCTTACGACTCAACTTTGACTCATACAAATCCTCACAGCTATGTACAGTATGTGTGTGCAGTAGTGACACACAGACACATCACACTGAAACTCCTCCCCCTGAACTCATGGAGAGCGAAGGCAGGAAATGTCCTTCAGCTCTCTGCCTCGCTCCTTCTCTCAGCCCTTGCATGTCTTTGCTGCCCTCACTCTGATACTCCCATCCCCTCCTGCGCTCGACAGTAAGCAGCGCCGCTCACAGACAGCGCCCAACCCGGCTGTGATGTCGTGCTATGAAAGGAGGATCGTGAGCATCAACACAGCGCTGCAGCATACATACAATACATACATTTGGGAGTGGAAGAAAGAATGTTATATATACATATATATATATATTTTTGATATTCTATAACCAAGAGCATTACCTACTTTTTCTGCCCATTCTCTCAAATGATTCTTTGTTTTCCCAAGGCTAGTACTCAAGTCTTGGGGATAATCTTTTTTTGTGTGATGGATATAAAAACAATAGAGAACCCAATCAGTGAAGTCTGACATTCTTGTTTTATTTGGCTCCAATTATTCATCTATTTGACCTGCTTTTCCAATAAATATGAAACAAAGTGCTAGATTTACTAAACTGTCTGTCTATTTAATGTGATACAAGTTAACGCCCATTAGGCATAATGCAGGATTCACCAAAGCCAATAGTGTGCCGTGAAGCAGGATGAACTCCTGTAAAGCATGACTTTATTTATAAGCCTTTATTCTAAATGACATGCAAGTAAGCTCAAGTACAGCCTAGACCATCTGTGTGCAAACTGGGGGCGCAAGACTGTCTGCGGGCGGCGCATGGTTTACAGAGGCCCCGCGCGCTTCCCGAAGTCACTTAAATTAAGTGCCGGGATAGCAGCGAAGGCCCCTGTAAACCTCACGTACCTTGGCTCCGGTGGCTTCTTACATGGCAACGTGACATCATGATGCCGCCGCCGAAGAAAAGGTAAGAGAGGGGGGGGCGTGCGGAGAGAGGGGAACTGCCGGCAGGGTGGCGCAGGGAAAAAAGTTTGCGCTCCCTTGGCCTAAACGATTTTCACCCAATAAGCTTTATTATGGTTAACGTCAGGACATTATGTAGCGGTATTTAAGTCATACCCAACTCTGACATTACTCCAATGCAGACACTGAAATGGGCCTTTTTCCCTATAATCTATCCTGCCTAAAACTTGGTGCACACACTCAGATCCATAAAGTTTGGTTAAGCAATCCACAACAAGAAGCATATTTTATGTTAGTATCTCGCCACATGTGGATGTCCAACCCTTTAAAAATAATAATAATAATAATAATAATTTAGTCTTCAAAATCATGATTTAAACTCTAGCTTCTGTGAGACGAATCAGCGATTTCTGCAGCTTTAATGTCACATTAATACCAACAGTGTAACTTCAAAAGGACAATAATATAACGTTGCCATATTTTCTAATATAAAGAGCATTGCCTTAAAGGTGCACACCAAGCAATATCCTGTTTTTTTTTAAAAATAAATCAGCATTTTTTTTAAACCACTGTGAATGACATATTTAATGTATTATAATGTAACAAGCATTTTTGTTTCTATAGCAACCATTTACAAAGTCACATCCCCTTCTTCTTCTGAAACAGGCTCTGGCACACCACTTTTTGAGCCCTGTCCTCTCTTTAGTAGTGCACCAATTGTATCTAATGACTGCCTGGTCACATGATCGTCCCACATAACTTTGCGTCTTTGGTCCTCTTCTGCTGCACTGACAGCCATTTAGTGAACCCCCCAGAGCCTTATCTTCACCGATCGATTGGCAACTTAGCTAATGACTTATTGTGTGGATTGTAATGAAGGACATATTAAAAGGAAAAAAATTAAATAAATAAAAAGGCAACTTGGACTTCTGCTTTAACTAGAACAGCTATTATTTATAATGAGATGCAAATAAGACATTATCTTAAACATGCATACAAGTATGCTTTCTGGCCAAGTATGTGGGATTGCACCTTTAAAGCTCCATTTCAGGTTCTGGTAACGCCAAAACGTCACTAATGTCACCTTATTGGGAGATAATACAACCTTATACTACAATAACGTAGCATTAAGTCTATTCTAACAAGCTGTAGTTTGGACGTTTTTTGCATGTAATTAGCTTCTGGGATGCAAGTTAAACTCAGGTAACACAACGTCCGTCCCTCTTTTAGGCAACGTCATGTTATGAGCCCCGATTTAAAGGAGATCCGTGGACTAGCCCAGTGTCTCACATGGCTCACCCCACAGAAGACCTGAACACAGTCTTCAGAAAAAGGAAAGGATTTGTAATAGCAGAAAGCATGCTGCCTGCATTGTGGTTATGAGACACACCGGATATCAGTGTTTCTGAAGGAGAATCACTGGGAAAAATAAAATGGACTGGTACAGCCAAAGTAAATACAACATCAATGAACATCCATGTTTCATTACTGAATTCTTTGCCTCTAGGGGAAAAGTAAAGCTCTGTGAATGTTTCACTAATCAACAGTTGTGTTAAGTTACCATAGAAATGGGTTTGAAGCACAGTCAGTAACTAGTCATAGCAGACAGACGTCTGTTATCTTAAATAAATGTTATCCAAATGAATAATACGACTACTACTACAAAAAAAAAAAAAAAAATCCCCTAGTATACTGAAAATACAAACATTCTAAATCTGTAGTATACTTCAAAGCATCGAAATGCTTAAAAGGAGTCAATCTTCCCAGGATACATGAAGGAAAAATATGTCATGGAAGTCTAACTAGCTGTCACAGTGAAAAATAGTAAATATTAAGAAATATTGATCGTTTTGAACGGTTTCCTGTCATTCTCCTAAGTCACCTCAACTCAAAGTTCTTCTTTCCAAGTTGATCTTTATTATTAGGTTTGCAGCAGAAGATAAAGCAGCTACTGCAGCTAGTTATGCAAGATTCACAATAAACGCATTTTTTTTAATGCAGTGTGTAAATTGAAAATCAAGACACAAAAATTACATACATTTAAACACAAAAATGTTCCTCTAACCCAAGTCGTGAATGTGTTATCTGATGTGTTTCTAGTTCCTCACCAGCATCTCCACATCCAGTCATGTTACCCTAGTTCAGTGGTTTGGACATTTGGCCGTGTTCAAAGCGCCTCCGGCAGTCCGCCGTCGTGCGCCAACCCCATCTTTAAATCTCAATGTCCCGCAAGGCCACCGCTCATGTGACTGTCCTGCCGCTTCGATGCACCATATTTAAATGTCCCGTTTATGTGGCGTCAGAGCAACGGGCGTGCAGGACTTTGAGATTTTAAAATTGTTTAGGAGGTTGTAGCGTGGGCGGCGAAATATCAAGCAACGACCTGCCCAGCGTTGAGTTGTAGTGGCGGCAGACCGCCAACGATGTTTTGTCGCAGCCAAACTTACCATCCCTGTGATTTTCATCATTTTTTTGGGTTAAGGAACCCTTTAATTATATTGTGAAATTATGCGGAACCAGAACACTCTCTAATAGCGTGTTTGATATCAGATGCATTATAATGAACCCCGACCCTCTCTAATAGCAGGTCTGAGATCAAATACAATATACATTCTTCTGTATTTGGTACAATTTTATAGGGTACTTGCCCTAGCTATCCCATCTGTATTTGGAGAAGATCTTGTAAAACATTCAAAATTTCTGTCTTTTCTCAAGAGCGGAAACACACATTTAAATCGCAGTTACTCTGGCAGCCATACCGAGTTCCCTCAAAGGATTCTGGGAAATGTTTCAACTTGAAGCTCATTTTGTAAATAATTAGTATCCGGCTATTAAGTCATCTGGAGACATGCTACTCCTTTGTAAAAGAAGGCAGGCTTAGGCATTTATTTTTTCATGATCACTATACACACTGACAGTAATACTATTTTTGTTCCTTTGACAACAATTTAGAAATATGAAAGTTTTTGCAAGAAACTTAGCGGGCTCTTTTTCAGAGGCTCGTGCAAACATACCAGTTTTAAACAAACAATACAAACTAGATTTTTTTTTATTTCATTTGATAGATCTGCTCTTCAGTTTTGCATTTCTTTTAAAAAGGGATCTTAGCATCAACACTATTGTGCGTTTTGCATGGACCCAGGCTGAGCTTACTTCAAAACTTGGCACTCTGTCAATCAAGACAATCAGTTTCTGCACAAAGTTGAATTGCACTCCACATAGGAACCGGAAGCCATGGTTTCCTATAATTCACCTCCAAAAGGTGCCGTCCCTGACACTCTTTCATTCTCACGTCCATCCTGTACAAATGTCTGTGTCAGAGTATTGTTCTGGTGTTGTTTGTTTGAATTCAGAACAAGACACATTCCACTCTTTTTGAATGTAGCACCCCACACATTGTTGCCACACTTGTCTCTGAGACAGATCATCATAGTCAGAGGGGACCTGCCAGGCTGATGAAATGCCAAAATTAACCTTTTCATTACAAGGCAAGTTCCTTCAATAAAAAATTTTGTTCAGCCTTCTTTAACCATTTAATCGCCAGAGGGGCTAGCAATGCACACCAAAAAAAAATGATGTTGCTGTATTTAAGCTGCAAAGCTTTGATGTTTTTTATTTAAAAAAAATAATAATTGAAGAAAAGCAATTTTAGATTGCTTAAAAATATAATGACATTAAAAAAGTGTATAATATATTTAAATAGCTTTTTTTTCTCCCATCGTTGTTTCAAGGGATTTAATGGTAAGGAAAATAAACCACAATTGATAGATCTTTTGAGAGAGAAAATAGTTTTCTGCACCATGCTATGAAGTACTGTATGTACCCAAAACACCAGTTGAATCAGCAATCTCCCATGGAAGCTTAGAAGTTAAATTCATAATTTTAGTATATCCTGCTCCATTTGCGCCCACCTTCCTGCTATCCCCCCCTGATCACGCTTCCCTGCCCTCAAGTGCATGGAGTCGCGCGCACCTGAACGATCTGTGGACTCAGATTCGCTCGCGACAGGGCAGCGTGGCGGAGGCATGGTCGTGACATCACCAGGCTAGTTCACCCTCATTGGCTCAACCGCTCCCATGACGCGAAAATATAAAATCATGTGTCTCTTCAAAATTCTGCCACGCGATCCCTCTTCATCACGCGCACTATTGCCGGCCTGTAACAGGTACTATATTTTGTTTGCGCCGCGCACCATCGCACAAATGATGGCCGCAGCTTAAGAGGCCCCACATGCCCCCCAGCATTTAATTTAAATGTTGTGGAAGAGCGTGCGGCCTTTGTAAGCGCCGCACCCCCACCCCCAGAACATTTTGCAACCTCCCCCCCACCCCCCAGTTCGTGCACCCCTGCTCTAGACTACCAAGCTCTAGGAAGAGCTCCATTTTAAACTACCAGACACCTATAGGAGAAGGAGACACTGACTGACACTGAGTTTGAAGCAGATGAACCTGCTGTTTCAATTTCCGGTGTCGGCTCCTTGTGACCTTGGGCAAATCACTTTATCTCCCTGTGCCTCAGGCACCAAAAACATAGATTGTAAGCTCCACGGGGCAGGGCCCTGTGCCTGCAAAATGTCTCTGTAAAGCGCTACGTAAAATTAGCAGCGCTATACAAAAACATGCTATTATTATTATTAATACTCCGCTCTCAGAACCAAGCACCGGATTTAAAAAATAAAAACCACGTTGCAAAAAGGGAAATCTCTTAAAAAATGGCGATCAACACCGACTACTGCTTTAAAATGGTCACTAACTCGTCCCATATTTGTGTGTTACTGCTGGACTTCAAATAGCTTTGGCAGGAATCAATGTAGAAGTTGACATATTCATGGCCAAGCAGCAGTCAGTTCTGCGCTAATAGGGTGGAGAAAGTGAGAATTGGCAAAATAGGTGTCTACATAAACACTACTGCAGGTTTGTAAGTCTGTTTAAAGAAGAATACATCACCAATAAAAATATTAGGCTGGGAATGTGCTTTAATAACCTCCAGACACCAGCGTAACATCGGTCCTACAGCACGTTGGGGCAACCAACCACTGAATACTGGCAACTAAATAGGAAGGGGCCTACACCCCATAGGAAATAATTTTAAAAAAAGTGTCCATGATGTACCTGGCCAGTCATAAGTGGCCGTTGGCGTGACAGGGCCCAAGCCAAGGAACGTCATTAGGCCTCTGTATCAACGCAAAGCAGCGTGTCATGCGGCTCTTGCTTTATCCTTAGTATTTTAAACAAGGTGTCTGCTGGGGCTGAACAGCAGAAGTCTAAGCTGCGGGGTACCCCCTGGTACCTGATATATTGAATTTTGAAATCCCTTGGCAATATTGGGCTAGGAGAAACATAGCCAGTGGTTCCAGTCCAACTCTGATGGCCAATAGAATGTTGTGACTTCATGGTGACATGCAACTCCAGCTTCTGATTGGGTAACTCCGCAGCCCCAAAATAATAAATATTGTGAGGTGGGGTTTTTTGGCTTTAGAGATCACTTAATGCATGAAATACTTTTGTAGTAAGGGGGGAGGAGGGAGTGAGGAACAGCAGCCGTTTGTTTTTTAAATCACAAATAACTAAAAAATAAATAAAGTGCTAACAAAAAGAGCAAGCATCAATCACAAGCATAAAAAGGAGTATTACAAGTAAAAAAGTTGTTCCAAAAGAGACTTTAAGGGACGTAATTTCTATTTACAACTGTTTTTTCAAATGAATTATTAAAAGTTAAAATGAATTCACACCCACTACTCGGCATTCAGAATCTATTATTACAACATCTTGCAGTGAGTGGGTGTAAGTGAATAAATCTATAAACAAATTCTCCAAAAAGGAGAGAGAGAACTGGTACCCATGGGGTCTTGTAAAATATATTCTTTATTCCTAGCGAAGCGACAATTCGGTTACCAACACTGACCTTTGTCAAGATGTGTCACAGTGTTAGTGACTGAAACGTCGATTCGTTTGCAATAAAGAATATCTTTTTTTTTCCAAGACCCCTGGAGTGCCGGCTCACTCTGCCTTTGAGAAATTATTTATATTCTATTCATCTCCCAATCGTGGGTGAACTTCCAGGCACTGGAGGCGCTTTGTATGCTCATGTGAGTGCACCTATTCTCCTACAGTTAGAGTAAATAAATCTATACACAGCTAGGGTGTGGGATACACCGTAAAATCCAAGACTGAAGCTCAAGGGGTTTCCACAAAGAGGGTGTGGATAAAAAAAGGTCTGCTTTGTTTTATACAGAGCCACTATTGTACACAGTGCTGATCATAGACATAATGATCCCTTGTCCTGAAGATTTTATATTGTAACGTTTGATGCCTAAAGCATAAAAAGATAAAGTGACATGTAAGGTCACAGTGGGATTGAAATTGAACTTGCAATCAACTCCAACTCTGGCTACACCTATTTACCAAGGATAGAATGTACATTGTGTAGTCCAAAGAAGATCATTTTTATACAAAATCCTTTATATTCTGATTTTATACTTCATTATATAATTCTGGCGTTTGATTGTTTAGACAATCACTGGGTGAAAAGCAAAGGGCACAACAGTCTTCTCAGTAATTGCACAGATCAAAGGACTGAAATTGGTGCAAGTTAGGGGTTTCTGGACAAAGAAATTGCCACTTTAATGGAAAAGCACAACTTCTTTTATTATTCGGGAGCCTTTCATTATTATTGGTTATTTCAATATAAAAGGTATAACATCTCTGCAGATTTAGGCCTGGAAAATATGAGGCTGACACCAAATCAGGGTTTGAATTATAGACGTGCTAATTCTTATTAATTTTGCGAGTTTGGGAAGTCTTATAGCATCGTAATGGCCGAGACAAAAGAGAGTAGTTGATCACATAGTGTAACGGAATATGTCAAATGGGTAGTAAAAAAGGTTTAGTTACCAAATCAGTCATGGATATTTACAGATACTGATTAAAGTAACATAACATGTGTTCTTCAGTGTATACTTCTGGATAACACAATGAATGGTGCAATCCCACATAATAATCCTGTTTAATTTTTAAGGGGCCTCTGAATGGGTAAGTGTTTGTCAAATCAAATGTTTTCTTTACCCTTATCAGAAAACCAATAACGTTACGGGGGACGTGGGACTTGCTGACACAAGGGAGGTGAGAGAGGAAACCAAATCTAAACTTTAAAAAAAAATGTTTTTACAAAATAAAAATTAATACTTATAGGTGTCAAATTTGGACAAAACTGTTTACCCAGATGAAACCCCTTAAACAGGTCACTTGAGTTAATCAACATTAGTCCTATGAGGGATTGCCCATTCAAAAGATTACAACCCAACTGATCATTTAGGAAAAGATCTTACAAATGATAGCCCTGCTCCCTCTAAACAAGGCTGTGTGATAGGTTGTGATGTAAATCCCTCTCACTTTCCTTGCTTTAATACGCCCGAGTTCTGTTGTAACGTTTTCAACTCACATTGCAAGCTGCACTGTTTTTACCCATAGCATGTTCGTGTAATAAAGGGAAAACAACAACAGAAAGAATTTACATTTTGCAAAAGTCAGGCTAAAGCTATAGAGTAGCTATGAAAACATTATTTTGCCCTCTATCCTTACTGTTCCCCCATAGTGTTTAATGCTGTTCTTGGAAATAACTGACTTATTGAGGACTGCAGAATTAAAAAATATGTTTATCATGTTAAAAAGGGAAATATCTATATATCAGCACTAAACTTACCTGGAGTGCTGTATCCTTCCTCTGAACTGCTGGTTTGGATGATATATGACTATTATTAACATGTACACACACCAATACAATTGATTATATGCAAGAGGTTGTTCCTATCGGATATACATAAATATGATTTATTTTTATTTTTTTGCAGTTCATGGTATATTACACAAATAAAAATCTGGGTTACTTACTGTTGCATGGAGCACAAAAACAGAAAAGTTGCAAGTCCATATGAAAGATGTACCATTGATCCCTGCCCTGTCAGAGTGGCCAGCAAGATACTGCAAAGCATTGCAGACCCCTATTTGGCAACAAAGGAGTTAAAAAAAAGTTCCAGCCCCACATGCTGCAACAAGGACCTGGCCTCAAAGTTAAAAAAAAAAAAAAAGGAGTTACTGTTCAAAACTGTGCCAGGGAAAAGAAATATGTATGGTATGTGTGTCTGCTTAGCTAAAGAAGGAATTCCATAGCCCTACTATGTATTAGATCAGTTGTACAGCGCAAAAGGAGATTTCAGGTATTTCATATATCAACAAACCTCTTTGGACAGTATAAGTATATATAAGTATAAGTATATAAAAGTATAAGTATATGTATAAGAGTGTATATATAATATGTGTGTGTGTGCGTGTGTATATATATATATATATATATATATATATATATATATATAAAATCAAGATTACAAACAATGTTAAGTATACAAGACATTACAAAATGTCAAATCAAATGCTTTCTAGATCTCTGGAAATATTGTACTTGACTACATAGTGTGAGAAATATTATAAACCTAATATGAAATTTCTTTCTAATTAATGTCTTAAACCAGACAGTCGTGTACAATTAGACTGTAAGCTCTTCGGAGCAGGGACTCCTTCCACAATGTTCCTTTTATGTCTGATGCACTTATTCCCATGATCTGTTATTTGTATTATTTGTTATTTATATGATTGTCCAGTGTATTACTACTGTGAAGCGCTATGTACATTAATGGCGCTATATAAATAAAGACATACAATTATATTGCATTGTTCTGTTTAGTAGAATTAAATGTTTGTTTTTGTTACATGTATGTTTACATATTATTAAAAAAAATAATGTAAAACACAAGCATACACACATACAAGTTTACAAGTAGAGTACATACTGTATGTTACCGATATGTATGAATAAAAAACGTACCTGTAACATGCATGGTCATACCATACACACAAATGCCTAATTTTTTTATTACCCCTAATTTAGTTTGCTAGATTATATCTGTACATCTTTTTTTTTTTTTACTATTGCTTGATTGCATTTATTTCATCAAGAAAAACATTGTTCCATAAATGGTTACAATATCATTTTAATTTCCGGTTTTATATAGATCAGTATGTATGGAATGAATAATAATAATAATAATAAAAAACCCATCACTTGCTCTCGTTAATCTTGCAGAAACCATCACCTTGATATTCATCTTCTATGCAATCAATGATCTGCTGGTTTTCCCAGCATCACCAAGCTTGATTGTACAGTGAACATCCCTAATTACAGCCAGAATTTTATCATACAACTACACATTGTAAAGCCATTTCTGAACCAACAAATTATGTGAATGCATATGACCATAGATATATAGACAACAGGCGGAATCAGCCACATTTTGAATCAAAGCATTATGCAAATAGCCAATTCTAAGGTGATAATGGTTGCTATCTTCCTTTGTGGAAGAGACCATACTATCAGCTAATTGCAGCTGGACAAATCCAGGCATCTCAGGGAACATTTGCAGAGTCCCAATAGTTTCTTTGACCGACCACTGGAATAAAATCTGATCCTTTACCCAAAGTCAAACAGGCGGCTTCTTTGTACATTATTTAACTAACTGGAAGCTCCTGTAAGCAAACTACCCCAGGACCTGGGCATATTTGCAAGTGATTTTATTTAACTGCATAACCTATCAACATAGCAATACAACATTGGTCTGTTTACTGCAAAGAATAGTGTAATGACAAGTGGAAAACTCCCTTGAATAATCCCTCCTGCCTACAGTTACTTTTACATATAAAAAGGCTCTGAAGAGGAGTTTATTTACAGCCAATTCATTCTGTGCTCTCAAATTACATACTGTATAGGAATAATCAACACATGCAGGGACACTGGGCATAGCACTGATCTCTGCAACAAATAGTTAAGGCAAATATAGCGAGGATAAAAAATGTCCCAATCAGTGACCCCTCCACTTCAATTCCTAACAGAGCGATGAGCATCAGAAGATAACTGGACCACCAGGACATTATTCTATATACACAAGTCCCTACTACAATCCGATTGTACTTCATTTGATGTTGGATGCCCCTGATCACTTCAAAGAAATTAAGGCTGATTCAACTCACGTGTTACTATCATTTTGCTCAATCCTCCCATGTAAAACCATAAAGACAGATGTTTCAAACAAGAGCCTCACTGGTATCCATATTCCAGAGGAGATCAGCCAAAGGGAAGATTAGGACTCCGCAAACCTTTTCTTTTCGATCCCCCCCTCCTTTTTTTTTCTTCTTTCATTCGTGGAAGACTAAATGAATAAACTCCTAACTACAGTAACACAGATCTAAACAGCAGCAGCAGCCTCTCCAACTGTTCTCTCTCTCCAGCACAGCAGGCTAAGCAATGACTGCAAATCCATAGCATGTATGGTAAAACCCACCAGGGCGTTTCCATGCGTAGCACTGTAGGGGAGCCAGTCACCACTGTACTCTAAACTATTGCATTTCTGCAGCTCAAACCTCTAGATAAATGCTAATTATGTCTGTCACTTACACTAGGTAAGCGTAATTAGATAGCACAATAAGTATCAGTGATAGTTGCATCCCATTTAAAATGTAAGATCTTACACACACCCCCCAAGAACTGATATAGTCTGGCCCACAGTTGCTGAGGCTTATAGCATGACAATGATGTGGTCCAGAAGACTGTAGCCATTAACACCTGGCTCTGGGCACAATTGTAGGGCAAAAGGCTCTCATTGTTTTTCTAAACAAAAGAAGTGATCATTTTGATTAATTTACTACAGAGCGGTCTGTTTGTGAAAACAAAGATCGTGTTGAGGCTGTCTGCAGTCCGAAATGTCATTGATTCCATGATAGTCCTGAAGGCATATGACAATCTTGAAGACAATGATGCTTGCTAGCTACACTGGAGCCATCATGTTTTGGAGTAAAGGATAGCAGATGTACCATAATAACTTATTCTTTTTATTTATCTACTTTAAAGCAGCAGTTCCCTTTGGAGTCCCCACCCTGTCCCCCCCCCCCCCCCTTTTTTTTTTTTTATACATACAGTATATGGGAAGCAGGGGGTATCCGGAGTTCAACCGCATTCATTTCAGCTCCGTGAACCTCCTGCTTACGGAGATACCAGAGAACATGTAGCCGATACTCCATGGAGGATGACGTGTGACACGAGAGATTTAAACCTCCATTTTGTTTGCCCTGAGCAGAACTGTACTAGTAGCACCATCCCCAGCAGGGGAACTCAGAGCTGAAATGAAAACGGTTCAGCTTCAGGAGTCCCCCTGCTTTCTATACATGTAAAAAAAAAAGGGGGGGGGGGCAGGGGGCAACTGCTCCTTTAACATAACTGTCTGTTTCCACCTATTGAAATGATCAAGGGGCAGCATAACTTCTACAACACTTTTGTTTTCCCCCCATAATTAATTTGATATTTTCCCACTTATTTACACAGGGTATTAAGTGCAGCATAGTGTGTGCAATCACACAGATAAACATCCTTTTTTTTAATTGCATCTCCATCAAAATTAGTCTGAGAAGCACGTCAGACTAGCTAGAGCTTATTGATAAGCTCAATTGCAAAAAGCCACTCGTAATGTATGACAGAACTCCATTGGGTAGTGGGATATTTTGATAGAACCATATATTGTGTTCTCAACATATAGTTTACTGAAGAAGGTGTCAGCGTTTCGGTTCAATTGTGGACCTTTAGTAGGACAAACAGGAGCAGAGAACCTAGCGATACATCTCATTGTATTACGTGTCATATAACACCTCTCGTAAACCTGTTAAAATCACCCTCCGAATAGCAAATTGAAGCACAAAGGCCAAACTATTTGAACATTATCGTTAAAGATTGATCTGTTGACATACATGTTTAAAATGTCTTTGGAAGCTTCAATTGTCCCTGGATACATAAGTCCCTAAGTACTTTGCTTAGCAACATCAACTATGATTTTTTTTTCAAATTTGAAAATGTGACTCATTTCTGTGTAACAGAACTTAATTACTATTCCAACTGTAATGTAATAATAATATCCAACAGAAATCAGCAATGATGGGAATGCAATACAGAAGGTGCTTGTAAAAATGCTAAAATATGATATGCTTTATGGGGTCAGTAGTGTTATGGTCAGCACATACCTCAGCACAAAAACATAAGACATTACAACATATGAATAACTTATGGATATAAGAACGTATGAACTTAATTACTTTCCACTAACTCTATCATAATAATAGACACAATAAACAGCTGGTCCCCAAACAGGACATCCCAAAAGTTTAAAAGTGTAATACTTTTTTAAAAATAATGTTTTCGAGAAAAGCACATGAAATCATAGTATTTTTTTCCAAAACATTTAAAATATTCAAACATACAATTTTTTTTAAAGTATTTTTTTTTATCTCTCCTTCAGTCATGTGATACATATTTAATTCAGTAGAGGGTAAGGCTATGGCCCCGGTGTCAGCGCTACACGCGCGTCTGCCAGGCTGGCGGCACTTGTAGCCCTGTTCCCGTCTGTGCACAGCTGCAGGGGGAAAGACAGGGGGAGGGGGGTGTGACGAGGGCATGGCGGGGGGGGGGGGTGACGAGGGCGTGGTGGGGGGGGGGGACGCAGCCATGACGTCACGCGGCAGGTTGGCCCTCATTGGCTGAAATGCCAGGGGGCGTGGCCTGCACCCCATTGCCAGTTCTGAAGACAGTTTTACTGTCTTCAGAAAAATGTGACCGTGCAGCGCTGCGGCCAAGGTAGGTAGCGGGCCCGGCCCCGGCCCCATTGAGAGGCGGTACTTGTCCCTGCAGCGCACGCCACAGCGCACCCTGCAGCAGGCAGTGGGGACCTAGCCTAAGACTTTCTGTGCCGTGGAACATAATGGTAACCATTTCATACAGGGCTAAAAAAAAATACAAGCATACATCATGAAGAAGAAAAGAAACACATCTCTGTAGAAAGCATAAAACATTTGCATCAACAAAAACTAGTGTTGTAAAATAGTCTATCACGAATTGCAAGTTTAATAATAATTTATTGTATGTATGCTGGTAGTGGAACAATTCAGAAGTGAAATACCAGCCAGGTTCCTGAGGCACTATTATTTATTTATTATTTATAAAATATTTTTACCAGGAAGTAATACATTGAGAGTTACCTCTCGTTTTCAAGTATGTCCTGGGCACAGAGAGAGAAAGAGACTTGTAACGGCAGTGCTCTCAAACGGTGTTTTCCACTTTGAGTTCACTAACCACAGTGCTACTCACATCCTATTCTTTATCCCATCACTGCTTCAAAGTTACATATGGGGTTTGAATTAAATTGAAAGCATTCGGCTATGGGTATACTGTGATCGAAACCGCGTAGTAAGTCTTGCCGGTAGATTGAACTTCAACTAAACGGATCAGCCATCCAATTCCTTAGCTTCAATTTCTATTAGTTATGTTATCATTCAAGATGTGTTAGAAAAGTTTGCAAATGTAGGAGACCCAAAAGCCTAGTACTAAAAAAACACAAGTAAAAATATGATGGAATATATAATACATGCATTGGGTTTGGGAATTATTGTTTGCTCTTTACCGTTGTAGACTTCCCTGGCATTGAAATTATTCCATGTTGAGCCTTGCATGTTTCAACACAAATTGAGTTATAAGAAGACAATTGTAGAGGATTCTTTACATGTTCAAACATTATGTTGTATTCCATGACCAAGCCTGAAACGTTATCAGTTTTAAAAAATGGTCAGGTATCATACTTTTGCCAGGGCCGCCACACTTGATTTGTACAAATGAGTCTGCAACTGAGCTTCTATCCAGCATTCTGATTAAAGAGAGCAATAGATAAGGATGTAAATAGAGAGAAATACTACTTATAAGGCTTTGTCCATAGTGCAGGATACGGCGCGAGAAAACAAACACTAGGACGCCAATGCATATGCACATCGTGTGCACACGATAGCACGTGCACATGCTACAGGGAGAGCGTCACGATACAAACAAGTCTGTATTTGAAGCCTGTCGCCAGGAGGAGGAGGAGGAAGCAAGTGCAATCCACTATGGACACAGCCTAAGAAGCCAGTTGATAATTTTGTAGGCTCGATTATAAAATAGAACACAACACTGAGCATGTAAGGTTTCCAACTTTTCTGCCTACCATTACATGTGTATTCATACATGCTATGCTCCTATAAAGATGAAGAATGAATGCAGAGTTGCAATGACTGCAGTACTGTGTAAATCACCATTATAAAACAATATTTCTCCATAAATATGAATCTTCGGCTGGTTATGACAAATAAACTTTGCAGTGTATAAGGACAGTTTTAATTGAGCTCCTTGTGATCATTGTGGTCAAGCACTGCCATCTACCAAACTTATTTCCTCGCCTCCTGTCTCTGACAACATACCACTTAGATTGTAAAATCTCCGGGGCAGGGATTTCTTTTCCTCTTGTCTGTTTTTAATTACACTTATTGTATTATAGTTTCCTGTACTGTCTCTTTGAAAAGCTCAGAGAACATTGTGGGTGCTATATAAAGATGTACATACATCATGGACCAGTAAGTGTATCTACCTGTCCCCAGGCATTAAAGAAGGAACCCTGACCAAGATGAGCATAAACTAGTCATATGAAAACTGTGACCATTTACAAGTCCTACCATATTCCCCCCCTCCTCCCCCAACATTTCTCTCTAATAGTTGTAAGAGTTGTTTTTGTTTCAGTAAGACTCTAGTGTTGCTATTCCCAGTCCTAGAATCCCTTTCCTATCTCATTATGTATAGGGTCTGCGTTGCAACTGAGGACAGTGACATCATCAGACTGGAATGAAAGCTTCATCTGATTCTATATGCCATGCTTATTCTATACCAGGCAAATAACTGTTTCCACTGGGACTTTCTCCCTGTTAGAAGGGCCCAAACAAGTCTATGAGAGACCTCTAGAAATGTGGAAGTATGCCCTTTCAAAAGGAATTATATTTTTTCATATATATTTTTTTGAGGCTAGCATGGATTGAAGTTAAGCTTCATGATACATACCGTACACTGTGGCGGATCCACAGCGTTCCTTTAAATCTGGACTACTAACGTGACGTGTTAGCTTCCCTGAGTTTAACGGGTGTCCACAAAGCTAGTGTCCACAAAGCAGTGGCGAGAAAAAGTTTGTGAACCACTTAGGATTTTCACATATTTCAAATCTAAAATGTTTTATTAGATCTTAATCTAAGTCCTAATAATGGATAAAGATAACCTGATCAAACAAATTACACAAAAACATGATGCTTTTTTATAATTTATTTCTCCACAAATGATTCAACATTCAATATCTATGTGTGAAAAAGTATGTGGACCTTTAGATTCAGTGCCTGGAGGCACTCCCTTCAGCAGCAATAACTTCAACTAAGCGTTTCCTGCAACTGCTGGACAGTCTCTCACATCGGTTTTGAGGAATTTTGGCCCATTTCTCCTTACAGAACTGCTTCCACAGTGACATTTGAAGGCTTCCCTGCATGGACAGTTCACTTCAGGTCCTGTCTGAATTTCATGGGGTTTGCGTTTGGACTTTGACTATGCCATTCTAAAATGCAGATTGTTTTTATTTTGCAGCCATTCTTCTGTAGATTTGCTTGTAAGTTTAGGATCATTTTCTTGCTGCATGACCCACTTTCGCTTCAGCTTCAGCTCACAGACGGATGACATTACATTCTCCTCTAGAATCTTCTAATACAATGCAGAATTAATGGTTGTGTCAATGATGGTAAGCCATGCAGGTCCTGAGGCAGCAAAGCAGCCACAAACTATCACACTCCCACCACCATGTTTGACGATTGGGATGAGGTTCTTCTGTTCAAACATTTCTCATTGAGGCCAAACAAATTCTACCTTTGACTTGTCTGTCCAGAGAACAATGTTTGAGAAGTCTTGTAGACCATCTATGTCCTCTTTGGCGAACTTCAGACGGGCAGCAATGTTCTTTTTAGAGAGCAGTTGTTCCTCCTGGCTATCCCTCCATGAACACCATTCTTGTTGAGTTTTTTTCTGATAGTTGAATAATGAACACTCACATTAGCCAAGGTGAGAGTGGCCTGCAGATCCTTGGATGTTACTTTAGGGTTCTTTGTGACTTCCTGGATGAATTGCCGATTTGGTCTTGAAGAGATTTTTGAAGGACGACCACTCCTGGGGAGAGTGACAGTGGTCTTGAACTGCCTCCATATGTCTTACAGTGGATTGGTGGAGCCAAAAATCCTTAGAAATGGTTTTGTAGCCCTTTCTAGACTGAGGAGCATCAATAACTGCTTTTCTGAAGTCTTCAGAGATTTCTTTTGATCGTGGCATGGTGTGTTTCCACACACCTGTATGGGAAAACCAAATGCACAAAGTTTCTGGTCTTTATATAGTGTGGGGCCTCCCAAACTCACACCTGAAGATCTAGCTAATTCTTTTTAAACACCTGATTCTAATGATCACCTTTAATTTAGCTGATAAAACTTAGGTTTCACTTACTTTTTCACATACTCAGACTCTTAATTACTCATTGTTTGTCTAATTTCTACATAATTTTTTTCAAAAGATGGAAATGGTTAATATAAACCCTATTGCATATTTAAGAAAATACTTGTTTTGATTCAAGAAGGTTATCATGGAAAAACCATGGAATTTCCGTAATTATCATTATGGTTCACAAACTTTTTCCCGCCACTCAAAAGTGGCGTTACTCCCATCAAAACCCCGAATAGGTGTTTATTTAAAGTAAAAAAAGAGGACAGAAGAGGAAAAGAATCCTGTAAATAACACTATGGCAGATAAATCAACCTAATCATAGTTATCCAGACCTTGTAAAATTGGCCTTTTCATGGTCCAGATGTGAGTAACGCCACCTTTTATCTATGACCTAACAAATGTAATGTTAAATCCCTGTGTCAACTATAACAGAGCTCTGTGAATACGCGTTGTTACAAGTAACCCCTATGTTGCATATCATTAGCACTAACATCCGTTAGCACTTAACGAGATGTTAGCTGAAGTTAATGTCTCTTTAAATCCATAACGGAACTCTCTGGATCTACCACACTATATCTCTATCATTGATCATAGTGACTTAAAAAAGACATGTTACTGTTTCCAACTTCAAAATATTCTATGTTTAGCATTGAGGAATAGCTATTTTGACCATATTTAGAAAGATTTTCATAATATTTATGGTTCGAAATAAATGATAAAGACTTCTTTAAAATAAATAGTTTTTTCCCCCCTTAAATAGAAAGTGGAATCTCCTTATAAAAAATAGTGGCACTGAGGTGTTATAAATGTAAAAGTAGTAGTACTTTGGATTTGTACTCCGACCCTATTTGTACCATCACACTTCAAACACGGATCTCTATATAAGATATAAAATAATAATACTAGATCATTTCACAATGAATGATGGTACAACAATGAAAAAGGCGGCATTATTGCAACCAGTGTAGAGAAACAAAACTGACTGATCCTATTAATTCGCTTTCTTTCCAGGTTTACTCACCAGCACGTTGTAAAATCAGCAATTATTTCAGGGTAAGTCATTCCCGAATCATTGAGCTGTCAGCTGCATGTTCAAGACTGCAGAGGAATTCTCTTTTCCATGAACTAAGGATACATTGTCTCAACAAATTCCAGATGTATTATATGATGAGTATAACATGATGACATTCAGACCTCCAAAAAAGCAGTGCCACTGTGCAACCTACAGTACAATATTTTGGAGCAGTACTTATGCAGCGTGTGAATGTAAAGATATATACTGACTTTATATATTTTTAAACACGTGGGACGCTGAGCATATTCATTTTATTGTACCTCTGCTATGCTAATTGGTACTGTACTTTTAAGAAGAGACGTGAACTATAAGCAGAACTTGCCACATTTTATACAAATAAAATATATTTTGACTAACCCTATAGTCAAACTGATTTGTTTTGTGTCTGCGAGACTCAGCATCATCTGATTAATAAACATGAAAGAATGAGACGATTGACATTGGTTTTCAAGGGAAGGAAAGGTAGAAAGCATGTATTATACAAAGGGTCATTAAAAAGTCATAGCTCAGCGGCAGCATCCTTAAGCATATTATGGCTACAGAATGAAACCTTAAACATATATATTATTTTTAATATATAAGCAGAACCGTGAATTTTCCAGGATTATGACAGTATTGTCTATAAAGACTCTGTTGCTCTGAAGGTATTTAAAATTAAAACCTTATAGCTGTACTTGAAAGTTCCTGCCAAGTTCCTCATAGGTGAACAAATGAGAAACATCAATGCCATCGGTACAAGCAAAGAATGCATATTTATGGAGACTATTATATTTAATTGTATTTATTGGCAAGACTTTGATTTTGAATGTCCACACTTAATGGTTTTCATGATTGATAGTCATTTGATGAAAGAAAAAAAGTCCAGCACATATTGTTAAAATAAATGTGCATTTACTCTTACATTTACATGTAGATAATAATAATTATCTCAATAAATGTAGAATACACTTTCTCATTAGTGCAGATACAACACACACAAAAAAAGACCATGGCATTGTCTCCAAGCGTTGAAATTGTTAATGCATTAAAGCTGTTAACTATAATTAGTTCCCATTCTGGGTAATAAGTGTTCATTTGCATTAACTAGGCATTAATGGGTTGTGATGTTATTGAATGGTTCTGATCTAGAAGTTTCCAGGACAGTCTAAGGCTGAGGCCCCGCTGCACGCGCGCACTGCGTCCAGGTGGTGCGTGGAAGACCCTTCAACGCTATCTGCGGTCCATAGGGAGCATTTTTTAGTGGTGGGGCCGTGGCTAAAACAGGCCAGGTGGGCGTGGCCAGGACAGGGGTGGGGTAATGTGTTTGCTGTAGTGATGACCACAAACTGGGAGATTGTAGAGATGATATGAGGGAGAAGTTTTTTGCAGGTCGAGTGAGCTGCAAAATGAGTCTGATTAAATATCAAGTGCCATGTATACGTACTCCCTCATTAATATCACACACACACTTTTCCAAACTCGGGAGAAGCAGAGTGGTACGGGGGCGGAGGCAGAGGATAGGGTCCCGCTGATTGGCTCGCCTAAAGCCTAAGGCCGCGCTTATAGTGCCGGCGACGCGACATCGCCCGGAAATAAATGCATTGTCGCTGCCGCATGCGCTTATAGTAAGCGCGATGGCGACAAAGCGACGGGGCAACGCGATTTTTGGCAGCCAGGAATATTTGATATTTCAGGGTCTGACGCCTCATGTGACAGCCACAGAACCAATCAATGGCCTGGTCACCTGCGCCGCCGCCGCAAAGCGAAATACAACTTTCGCTAGCGGCGACGGGTGACGTCACGCATCGCCGTCGCGGGCACTATACGCGTGGACTACGGCTGAGGTCCCGCAGCGTGCGCACCACTCACCTGCTCCTGACTTCCTCCCGAGTCGGCCCCAGTCCCTCCTCACTGCTCACTACGTATTGTGACGCGTCAGCCAGCAGGGGATGCAACAGGATTGTTCCCGTGCGGCGACGCGTCACAGGGTGCGGCAGTGAGCCAAGTACATCTATAGGTAGTGGGAAAGCAGATTGTTCTGGTGTGTTTAGCGCTGTGAATTTGTCTTTGCTGTTTTAACATAGTTTTAGCACTGCAGGCTGGAATCAGATGAAATCAATGAGAATCTATTTCCCAAGTCTAGTAATTAGTAGACAGACTGTAACCTCTTTAAACCCATCGTTGGCGTCCATGCAACTGATCCCCATGGTCACCTCATCCTAAAGAAGTTAATGACAGACTGGGAATGCAGAAGATATTAAAAGTGCGATTGTGGGGAAATTACAAGAATTAAATGCGACAGCCAAACCAATATGTATTTACCTTGTAACTTAAAAATAAATGTGGGTGGGGCTTCTGCAGTGCTTGTCTTTTGGCCCCATCCCCCTGTCATGGCCACGCCCCCGACCCATTTTGGCCACGCCCCCACGCCTAAAAATGCTCCCTACGGACCGCAGATAGCGGTGAAAGGCCTGGCTGGCGGCTCATGCAGTTCTGTTCCCTGGTCAGTGCAGAGCTGCAGGGGGAAAGACAGGGGGGTGGGGGCATGGCGGATGTACGGCTATGATGTCACCTGGCAGGTTCGTCCTCATTGGCTGAACGACTGGGGCATGGCCAGCGCTCCGTCGCAAGTCTGAACACAGTTTTCCTGTCTTCAGCGGCCAAGGTAGGTAGCGGCCCCATTGAGGGGCGGTTCTTGTCCCTCCAGCGCATGCCATAGAGCGTGCTGCAGCAGATTATTGAGTGGGACTGTGGGAGGAAGGTAAATTTTTCGGCCGACAACTGTTTCCCCCCTGTCAGTGGGCCTGGAGGAGATTCCCATGTAATCAAGCAAAAAGAAAACACTCTATAATCAATGGGGCAAAAAAAAGACATTCTCTCACATATATGAAAACATCTCATGCAAAGACGTATTTCAAAAACTTAAAAAATCACTTCGATTCTAAGCTCTTTAGGACAGAGTCCTATTTTTTCCCCTGGTATTAAAGGAGCAATTCATGTCCTTTTTTTTAATTTATTATTTTTTAACATAGGTTTGAAGCAGGGAGTCTTTGGAGTTGAAATCCATTCTTCCTGAGATACAGATCTCCATTGGGTGGCAAACTTTAAAGCTCCCACGTCACCCGGCCCAATAGGAAGCCGAACTTGATGATGGCACGGCTTCCTATTGGTCCACAGGGCGCAGGAGTTTTGAAACTCCACCATTACGTGATCCCTGCTAGCTGACCGGAGTGGCTACTGGCACCCCCTATGGAGGTATCTCTGAAAATGGGGGTCCCCAGAGCTGAAATAAATGGGGTTCAATCTAGTGTTCAAAATAAAATGAAAAATTGCACAAAAAAATTGCATGCTTGGATTGCCTGTTTAATCCTAATTTTGAATAATATTTTCCAGTATTCTATGTTGTACACTACTTGTGTAAGCACTACATACATGATGCTATATAAATAAAAATATACAGATACATACGTATAGTGAGTGGTAGGGAAAAATAATAAATAAAAATTATTTGTAGCCACAAGTAAAACAGATTTAAATAAGGTATTGTGGCAGAATTAACTTTTACCCTCTACCAGTTAGTATTATAGCCCCATTTAAACTAATTGCATGTTTAATATATGGAGTTCGTGATGGTGTAAAAAATAATTGCTGGAACTCAGCTCATGCAGACAAAAACAGCCCTGCATATGCACATGCTTTTATTGTTTTAACATGGACTTGTTGGAACAGGGGCTTGGAGCAATACGGCAATTTATTTCCGGAACTGCGTATTTTTTGCTGAACTCACATTTTATTCAATTAAAAACTGAAAGCAGATTAGTACTGTACATCTAAGGGCTGCAGTTGGGTTGACTCCATAGTAAGATACATAAATAGAGTCACAGAAATTGTGATACTTAATAAGGGAAAGGGCAAGACTGTTAATGTGGACAACATTGTGTGTGGCCTCTGGAAGTGATTTCACCCTCTGCAAGGTCAGTCATTCAAAAAGTAAAACTGGGTGAAAGCAGGACTGAAAAACAGATGTTTCCACTAAGAACGTCTTTCCTGGGTAAATAAATTTCAACAACAACAACAAAAAAACTTTCCATTGCTTTGAGATTAGTTTTCTCTTTCAGCTCTTAAATTCCTTACTGTAAAAGGGCAGGCACCTAGGAGTTTTTTCAACTGAAGCACACATTTTTCTATACGTATATTAGACAAATGGTATACAGTTTATTCTTTGTTTGCATGAAGGAGTTGTAAATGGCTCTAGAGAGTTATATTTCATATTTATTTATTATTTACCTATTCTTGGAGCACTCTTAATGTAAGAGCCTCCCATTACCTAATTTGTTGAGGGGTATTTTTTTTACCTAGTGGTATAATGTTATGCATTAGTTGCTAAACTGCTGTTACAAATTCAAAATGGCTGCTCTACACAGCTACATTGTCACGGATGCAGACACTGTTGTGTGAAGAGTGAACACGTCAATGAAGATACATTGGGAAAAGGCCTTTAAAAAATACTCCTTAAAGGTTGTCAAGAAAAACTTACGTGTAGGCTTTTGGCCTACTCAATAAGTAAAAAATATGAAATAAAAAATACAGATAGAAAATACTTTGGGGATAAGGATTGACACATCAATATGTTAAGATCAATTAAAGTTATTTTAGGGGCTGAATCGACTGCTCTCAAGTTTTTTGACATTTTAAATATAAGAAGGACAAATGTGTGGAAATTTCCTTCAACAGTGAAGGGCTTTCACTATTTTTAGCTGAAGTAATTGGATCTCGATTTAATGCTCAGTGAATCTAGTGATGCATAATTTTTGCCGACTCGTTTTCTTTCCAAATAATTTTTTTTTTTTTTTAAGTTAAAGCCACGGAAAAATATGATTCATTCCCATCCAAATGCTATTTCTCTTTTAATAACAACCAGCAAGAGGCTCTGCACAGGTAGTGAAAGTGTGACTATAACAAGTGCACAGTATATTTTCACTTGCTGTATCAACATACAATTTAATTCTATCGTTATGGGAAGGATACCAAGAATATTTGTGGCATCATTCATTCAACATCTAATGATATCTTAGTCCCGTTAAACAAAGATGCAAGAATAATTCTGTGTTGTTTCATCTAGCACTAGAATGAATGGCTCTTCCACGTATAACAATAGCACAGTATGTGCATTTTGTAGGACAATGCTAAATGAGTGTGGCATTTGTGAAGTTGACACAAGGCAGGCATTTAAGTTCTTTTCAGCACTAGAGTTTTTTTTCCTGTTGCAAAATAAGAAAATATACCAACATTTTAAAATAATATCTAACTTTTTTTAAAGGTTGCTTTGAACCTTTGAATTTAATTCAGTAAGGGCATTGTGTTAAGGCCAATTTCTCTCTTTATGTACTCAAAGCAGCAATCCCCCTGCCCCCCTCCCCTTAGAAGACTACACAAGTTTAATTCCTATAAGGTTAGTATCTCACTGAGCATGTCCCAAGTTTTTTAAAGTGTTAACAATCATGGTTAGTCTCTGGCATCTGAGGTTACTGTGGTAACTTTTAGGCTACACTGGGCTACTGGGAGATCTCAATTTTAACGCATTGGATTTAAAAAATACAAACAGTGTTGGAAAAGGTAAGAAGAGGTCTCTTTAAGCAAAGTAAAAAGACATTTAAAAAATGGCTGCTTTAACTACTACCGTTTTGAAAATATAGTCCAAAGAGCATTGCCTATTTGTAAGGCCTGGGACATAGTACCGTAGGCCGTGCTGAGCCGTGCTGAGCCGTGCTGAGCCGTGCTGAGCCGCGCTGAGCAGATGCACTTACCCCCTGCATCAGTCATCAGCGCGGCTTTAGCAGCTGCTTCCGCACGCTTCCGCATGCGTGCGGAGGCTGAGAAATTCTGAGCAGACAGGCAAATTTAAAATTTGCCGCTCAGGGAAGCGGAGGAGCAGTCACGTGACCGCTCACATCCAATGGGAGCAAGGGACTAGCCCCGCCTCTCACCAGCCTCTGCCACGCCTTTGCCCTGCCCCGCCCCGCCCCCAAAGCACGCTCACTGCCTCGCCTGCCAGAATACAAAAAAGCTCCAGTTTGAGCAGGCAAAGCAGAGCAGGAGCGCGGATCAGTGCGGCCCGAGGCACCATGCCCGAGGCCTTACACACACTACTTTGTGAAATGCTTTTAAAGCTTTACACTCTTCTGCCCCTCCTTACATCTCAGCCCTTATTTCTCGTTATGCACCATCCCGACTCTTGCGTTGCTCTCAAGGATGTCTTCTTTCTACCCCATTTGTATCTAAAGCCCTCTCCCGCCTTAAACCTTTATCAATTACTGCCCCGCACCTCTTGAATGCCCTTCCCCTCAATACCCGACTAGCACCCTCTCTATCCACCTTTAAGACCCACCTTAAGACACACTTGCTTAAAGAAGCATATGAATAGCACTGTGGATTATACTGGACACATGATACAAATAGCTTGGCCCCCTGCAGACGCACTTACCAGAATTCTACCTACCTACCAATTAGACTGTAAGCTCCTCGGAGCAGGGACTCCTTTTCCTTAATGTTACTTTTATGTCTGAAGCACTTATTCCCATGACCTGTTATTTATATTATCTGTTATTTATTCGATTACCACGTGTATTACTACTGTGAAGCGCTATGTACATTAATGGCGTATATATAAATAAAGACATACAATACATACAAATGCTCTCTACAGTTGGTCACCGGTTTAAATAAATTTGAAAGGCATTCGTGAGTACAAAGGGTCAAAATAAACTTTGGGAATTATTCAATTATTAATGTCTTATCATTTGTGTTTTCTTCTGTAAACGTTTGTTGCAATTGATATAAACCTATCAAGACATTATGGGGAAAAAGGTCAGTGGGAGCTCATCATTTAGTGGATTCATCTTTAAAGCAGCAGAACGTGTATTTTTTTTAATAGGTGGGAAGCAGGGGGTTACCGGAGCTGAACTGTGTTCATTTCAGCTCTGGGGACCCCATGCTTCCCGCGGTACTTACCTCCGTAGGAGCTGATGGTAGCAGCTCTGCATGTTTAAAGCCACAAGGAAACGATGTCATTGCTTCCTATTGGCCCACGTTTGAAAGAGCCCTTTGGTCTTTTTGGAAGCCAAGTCTCAGTGGTAATGTTAGATAGGTGGCTATGGACCAGATGGTCCTTGAGATTAGGCACTCTTTGGCTGACAAGAGTAGGGGTTGACTTCAAAACTTGTCTAAGATCTTAATCTTCAAGGAGAAGGTGCCAATGGCTTTTAAAAATTATGCTGATTCTGTTCCATTTATTATTGAATGTTCCAATAAATCTAATGGCTCTCGGTTCTGTGTGGACAAGTTTTTTGAAAGCTAAAACATCACTCAGTTTGGAGGATTTGGCTCTCTTGTAGGTCCACTTGAAGCAGGGCTTGCTATATCCCCTTTGTAGGAAACATGTGGTTATGTGTCATGCCTGTTTCGTAAACTTCACATCAGTAGCGCAGTTCCTTCGGATACAAAGGCACTGGCCCACATGAATGTTTTTGACCAAGTGGAGTGGGTGCTGGATATCTGCTTGTGGACGCATATAAGGCACCACTCACTGCACTGGAGCCTTGTGAGTAGCAATATTCCACTGCACTGTGAGTTACGCATCACACTTCACTACCACCTTGTACCATGGCCACGTCCGTCACATTTTGGTCATATACTGAACTTTTATTCGTGATATATTCAAAGTTTCACAAATAGTAGTCATATATACATATAATTGTACGTGTACCCCTATGGTGTGACTAGAAACGGAGTGCATACCAACGGCTATAGATTCCCTATTCCACTGTAATTTCCACTGCGTATTGTCCCCAATTTATCTAAATTGCTATTACCATTAAAATATTGGTTTTATTTGTGCCAATCTATTCATTCACCAAAAATCAGGGACAGTCTGTATTCCAGCCCTAGGACTACCATCATCCGTATAGCCTCAATTGTCCTACCTTAACTCAGCCTATCTATAATTGATTATACTACTGTTACAGTTGGGGTACCTGAGTGCATGATAATTTGGGGCTTTTCTGCCGATCCCCACCGTAGGAGACACCGCTTGACAGGGTTTTCTGTTTATTTTCATTTGATTTTCTAATGAGAAACATTTCAATTCTATTTTGGTTAATTGTCACAATTTATCAGAAGTAGCACTTCCTCTCCCTTAGGATTTCTTATCTCTTAAAAAGGTGTCCCTTCACATTCCTCAGAGCGTTCCAAATGGAAGAAAGATCCACTGCAAAACCCAACTGGTTTAGATTGAACAACATCACTGATTAATGCATCGGGAACAATAATTGAAGTCTGGTGATGTCAGTGCCCTGACGGGAAGTAGGGCCAATCAACAGTAAGGATGGGATAAGCACTAGTTTCGGGGAGAGGAAATACAAAAACAACCACCCAATGTCTGTGATAAAATATTTAGATAGAGTATTTAACGCCTTCACTACGTGAGGAACCTGCCCCACATTGCAAATTGGGATTTGTCTAAAGGGGCAGTCCCCTCTGTATGTTTATTTTTTTAAAGATTTATTCACAATATTGTACCGCAGGGTGTTAGTTCTGACATCTCTTTTTTAAAGGAGCAATTCAAGTTTTGATAAAACTTTTTTTTTTTACCCATGATTGAAGCAGGGGGTCTCCTGGGCTGAACCCCATTAAGTTCAGCTCCTCGGACCCCCTGATTCTGGAGATACTTACCTCCTTATTAGGTGCCGGAAGCTGCTCGGGCTGAGCTAGCTGGACTTTAAAGTTTAAAGCTCTGGCGTCACACGGACCAATAGGAAGCCGACCTGACGATATTACAGCTTCCTATTGACCTGTTGGGCGCCAGAGTTTTAAAACTCTGGTAGCCAAGCAGAGCAACTGCCGGCACCTACTTTGGAGGTAAGTATCTCCGGAAGCAGGGGATCCCCAGAGCTGAAATTATTGGGTACAGCTCCAGAGACCCCCTGCTTCAATCCTGGGTAATAGTAATAATAAAGTAAATGTAAAAAAAAACAAGTGCTTGGATTGCTACTTTAAACGTTGTATTCCGTTCCTAAAAAGTGAGACCAAAATAAAAATCTGCTTTGAAAGGCATCACATGGATCTTACTTAAAAAAAAAAAAAAAAAAAGGTCATATTGGAGTAAACTACACCTTTAAGGTTGATTTTAAATGTATCTCATTGGAAGATGAAAATACTGCTCTCATTCTTCTCCCATGGTTGCCTGACATGACTTTCACATGCTGGACAGTAAAATCTAGACACAGTAATTCAGATATGTATTCCAAAATGACAGGCCTTGTGGAGCATGGACTGCAAAAGGACAACAGCCCCAGGTCTTACATATGTAGGGATCCACAGTGTAGTTCAATGAATCTACATTCAATTCATGTATTTTCTGCATAAATTAAATTAACACATAGTAAAAGCTTGAGGATTCAGGATTAAATCCACTATCCATTTGACACAGATTTTCTGGGGCTAATCTTTGAAATTGCTGCACGTCTGTGTTTAGGCCCCGGACATGTTCCCTGCGTGCTTGCGGAAGCGTGCTGACGCGCGCTCCCGCTCAGCACTGAGCCCCTACAGCCGCAATTAGAGCGGCTTTAGTAGGGGCTCACCTGCGCTTCCGCGCGCTTGTGGAAGCGCAGGTCTTAGGGGAATTTAAAATTCCCCCGCTTGCCGGCGAGACAGGCCGGTCACGTGAGCGGTTCGCCCAATGAGGGCGAACCAGCTCCGTGACGTCACTGCCCGCCCCCGGTCAGTGACGCGCCCGCTCCCGGCCCGCCCCCTGACGGTCTGTCCCCCTTCTGCCCGATCCCTGCCCCCCTTCTGCCCGATTCCTGCCCCCCTTCTGCCCGATCCTTATCCCCCTTCTGCCCGATCCCTGCCCCCCTTCTGCCCGATCCATGTCCCCCTTCTGCCCGATCCCTGCCCCCCTTCTGCCCGATCCCTGTCCCCCTTCTGCCCGATCCCTGTCCCCCTTCTGCCCGATCCCTGTCCCCCTTCTGCCCGATCCCTGTCACCCTTCTGCCCCGATCTATGTCTCCTGTGTGTGTGTGTGTGTCTGTGTTTGTGCATTGTGTGTATGTGTGTGTGCATGTGTGTGTGTGTGTGTGTATGCATGCATGCATGCGTGTGTGTGTGTGTGTGTATGCATGCATGCATGCGTGTGTGTGTGTGTGTGTGTATGCATGTGTGTGTGTATGCATGTGTGTGTATGTGTATGCATGTGTGTGTGTATGCATGTGTGTGTGTGTGTGTGTGTGTGTGTGTGTGCCTTTGTGTGCCTTTGTGTGTGTGTGTGTGTGTGTGTGTGTGCGCGTGTGTGTGCCTTTGTGCGTGTGTGTGTGTGTGTGTGTGTGCCTTTGTGTGTGTGTGTGCCTTTGTGTGTGTGTGTGTGTGTGTGTGTGTGTGCCTTTGTGTGTGCGTGCGTGCGTGCGTGTGTGTGTGTGTGTATGCATGTGTGTGTGTGTGTGTGTGTGTGTGTGTGTGTGCACGTGTGTGAATATATTTATCAACGTTGCACAATGTTAATAAATAATTTATTCTCACAACATGTCTTTTTTTTAATTTTTAAAATATTATATAATATACACACACACACACACACACACACACACACACACACACACACACACACACACACACACACACACACACACACACACACACACACACACACACACACACACACACACACACACACACACACACACACACACACACACACGTTCCCCAGTGACACACACACTGACAGCTACCAAGTGACACACACACACAGTGATACACACCAAGCGCTTGCTGTCTCCTCTGTAAGGACAGCAAAAAGCTCCTGGTAGAGCGAGCGGCAGCAAGCGAGAGCAAGCAAGCGCCAAACATGGCCAAGGCCTTATTAGAGTCCCACTTGCTGAAACTAGGACATGTATACAATTGTATCTAGTGACTGCCTGGTCACATGATCTTCCACACAGAACTTTGCATCTTGGGTACTCTTCTGCTGCACTGACAGGGATTTAATTAACCCCCGAGCCAAATCTTCATCGATCGATCGCAAGAGAATGGATCGATCGCCAATTTAGCTAATCACTTGTCAGTACGCAGATTGTATTGATGCACATATTGAATGGAATTTTTTTTCTTTATTTTTTTTAAACGGCAGCTTGAACTGCAGCTTTAAAGTAGTAATTCAAGTGGGTAATTTTTGTAAAGGCATTTTTTTTACATAGGATTGAAGCAGGAGGTCTCCAGGGCTGAACTCCATTCATTTCAGCTATTGGGACCCACTGCTTCCAGAGATACAGACCTCCAAAGGGAGTGCTAGTATTTCCTGCAAATTTAAAGCTCCAGTTTCAAGCGGGCCAATAGGAGGCCGCACCGGATGATGTCACAGCTTTGAAAAGCGTTCATTACATGAACCCCCGCAAGTGAGCCAGAGTGGCTACCGGCACCCCCTATGGAGGTAAGTATCTCCAGAAGCTGGGTGTCTCCGTAGATGAAATTAATGGGGTTCAGCTCCGGAGACCTCCTGCTTCAATCCAATGTAGAAAAAAGGGGGGGAAAACAGCCAGTTTGAATTTAAGTCTCTAAATCAGATTGCATACATTTAAAGCAACAATCGTTAATATCTGATTTTCTAAAATGAACCGTGTGTGTTTGGCAGCAGGCCATAATGGATCAGATCAGAAAATATGTACCTACAATGAAGAAGAAATGTGCATCATCGAGTCAATGAATAAGAGGAAAGTAGTTACAGTGACACTTTATATAGTCCTTATTCCAGAGATATGGGTGTCCTTTAGGGAGTTGTGTCAACCACACCCTACCCACTCGTGCTACCACCCAAATTATAATCATAGTGCTTTTTTGTCTTCTATCTGTTGCTATATCAGGGTGCTACTCAACCCTATTGCCATTCTAAGAAAAAAGATTTTTCTATTGGAGG
Organism: Ascaphus truei; assembly: GCF_040206685.1. Classification (NCBI taxonomy): domain Eukaryota; kingdom Metazoa; phylum Chordata; class Amphibia; order Anura; family Ascaphidae; genus Ascaphus; species Ascaphus truei. The sequence continues at coordinate 244,469,849 of NC_134487.1, read as the reverse complement.
TATGAATTACATTGTGATAGGCTGCAGGGATCAAGTAAAGAAAATGTAATATATATATAACAATAATAAATATAAATACATCCTTTTGTAGCGTATTTATACAATTGGCAGTTAAACTAACTTTTGCCATGCTGTGTATCTGAAAATCTTGCAGGTTAGGCTGTCAGCGTTGTTGACATTTTATGGACATTTTATGGAATATTAATAGCCATAAATATTTGTGTAACGGTGCCCCATCTCCAGTTTAGGCGTAGAAACATAAGAAAACAATAAAATACAGCTAGCACTACACAGATAGTAACATTCATAAACAAATACATGCTCAGAAGTGAAGATATGCGAATTGTTCAGTTGACAAAGTTTACATCACATTAGTCATGTGACCCGGTTTTTTTTTTTTTACTAAACCTAGGGAAAATGGCAAAATGTCCCAATTTTCAATGACTTTCAAATAATGGGCATTTTGTTCCTTAAATTTTTAAAAAAAAAATCTTGTGATATTTTTGCAAAATTGCGCAAATTTTCTGAAGCCAGGGTCACGTTTGATGTGTGAATGGCTCCCGATAGCATTAACTCAGTTCCTTTTAAATCACTCCAAGCCCTGTAATATTTCCTCCACTTTATTGGGAAAAGCAGCAGAAAATAGATACTTGTGGATGGTATGTAGTGGTGATTATTAGTTAGAAACCGGTAAAAAGAGATGGCCTCACCATGGGAGATGAACAGTTCTGTACTCACTGTCTCCAAGGTGGAAAAGGAAGTGGGGGCAGTGTGGGTAAAGGAATAGTCTAGGGGCAGACTATCTCTGAACAAACAGGAGGGGGGGCAGACTAGCCCATTCTGGTGAGGATCTCAGAAACTGCAGTAGCAGCTCACTGATTCCATGCCCAGTGGCAAGAAATGCAACATTGTTGCAAGTTACACAGGCACAGTATGTGTGTGCAAACTCCATGCAGCTGGGAATAAGATCTGACAGGCAGAAGCTGCAAAGGAGAGAGGGAGGTGAGTCAGAAAGGTAGTTCTGGTTCCATGACACTCCCCATCTGGTATCTGTAGATACCACTATATAAGAGACTATGTGGAACATATGTGCAATGCATAACAAAGATAACATCACATTCTCAACGATGCAAGAGTCCATGTCCACATAGCGATGTGACACCGGCCGGTATCACTGGTATCAAGGTCCCTTGGTCAAGGTTCTTTGGCAAAGGATGCAGGGTGGATGCACAGCTCCAGGTTTGCTGGTTGCACCACAATGTCTTTGTGTAAAGGTCTCTGGCACTGTTTCCTTTTAGCCTTGTGAGAGAACAGTCTTTTTGTCCCTGTAGTTTTACCCACAGAATGCATCCCCTTGTAGGTATGCCAGTCGTGGTAGCCTGTCGCTCTATCACCTGACGTTTGGCAGAAGGAGATGGCTTTTGACTTCTTGCGGAAGCGGAACAACACTCCTGGAAGACTGGTTGTCGAATCTAGTCCAGTAAAGAGGATGTCGTTCAGGGAGACTCCCTGGAGCTGAGCGCTGGGGCTGAACACTACCCGGATTTGATCGGGTTCCTGAGGGTGGTAGGCCCCAGATGATTGGAGGTACCAGCATTCTTCACCTTCCTTCATTAGAGGTGCTGGCTTTGCATGGCCGGTAAGGAATATCTTTTGGATGAAGGCCACAAAGTTGTTTTTGGTCTCTGGTTCCCTTTGTAGGTCGCAGAGGTGCGAAGTGAACCTAGAGATGGCATGTTCTCCATTGTTTGGGAAGCGCCTTCTTGGTTAACGGAATGGTAGCGGGTTCACCCAACTGCCTGGTCCGTCTTTTAGAGCTCCTTGGTTGTTAACCTCGGGAATCCTCTATCTTCCCTTGATGGTGTTTGCTTGTCATCGTTCCTTGTTGTCTGGAACGCTGTGCACCGCAGGTCATTGGTGCATTCCTCTTGCACGAGAACATCTCCCCGTAGTTTGGTTAAATGCTTTTGTGTCTCTTTGTTAACTGCCATCGGGAGGTTATTGTCTCCCTGGATGTAATGAAGAACAGTCTCTTTTGCCCTAGTAAAACCCTTTATGAAATGTCTCTGTGGCTGTCTCTGTTTAGATGTGTGAGAGGACAGTCCTTTTGACACTGTGGCTTCACCTGTGGGGCGCAATCTTTTGCGGCTAGGCCAGCCGTGGCAGTTGGTTGCTTTGTTGCTTGATACTCTGTGGAGAGGAACAACTGTACATCTTAGTTGTGCCACTGCTCGCGAGAGGATCGTCCGATTGTTTATTGTCTTTTGGATGACCCCTTTGTCAGTCACCTTTGGGAGGTTACTTTCTTCCTTCAGGGGAGTCGACTCGTCATCCTTGGTTATCTGAACCGCTAAGCATCCTAGGCCATTGTCACAACCCCCCGATGCAAGGATGTTTTTGTTGATCTCAGGGGTATGACCTTGTCTTTTCTCTTCACTTGGCCCTTCGGTCACTTGGAGATGGCCAAGACATGGTTCAGAGAGAGATGTGTGTCCACATTCTGTTTCTACCGTTCTGCGGGCGTTGACAGTCTTGGCCGTGCTCTTTGTTGGTGCACGCGTTGCCCACTATCACCCATCCTAGGTCAAGTCTTTGGGCGTATGGCGCGTTGTGGGGTCTGTTATGCTGTTTACGGACTTTATGTACCCTCATGATGTCCCTACCGAGCAGCAGCAAGATCTTGGCGCCTTGTTCTACCGGCCGGATGTGGTTGGCTATTCCTTTGAGGTGGGGGTAATGGAGTGCCACGTCTGGTGTGGGAATCTCGTCCCTGTTTGTGGCAATGTGGTTGCACTCGATGAGTGTGGGAAGGGGCACGTTCACTTTGCCGTCTATTTTGTCACCTTCTTTTCCGCAAACCTCAGTGTGCTGAGATGTGACGGATGTTGACTCTCCTTCTTTCTCCCCGCCATGCTCCGCTACGGAGGATGGGTTCTTGAGTTGGAGTGTTAGCGCCTCTGGGTGTAATGCTGTCACGTGCTTGTCACTTTCGCACACTGTGCATTTGATCTCTTCTTTACAGTCCTTGGCTAGGTGAGTCGTGGAACCGCAGCACCTGAAGCAAACTCTGAATTCTCCAAGTAACCTCTTGCGTTCCTCTAGGGACTTCATCCTGAACCCAAAGCACTTGTTGAGTGGGTGTGGCTTCTTGTGTATGGGACATTCCCTGTTTGGGTCCCTTGTTTCCTTGTCTCCGGCGACCGACTGATCGGGAGTAGTTTGGGTCGTGGGAGGCACGTCCGTCCTACGGGCCAAGATGGGTGTTTGGGTGTTACCATATCTCGTCGCTGGTCTCTCGTTCCTCAGGCTGCTTGCACTGTATGTGGTTTGCGCACCCAAGATGAAACTGGGATCGTTCCTTGTCCTTGCCGCTTCGAGAATGAAGCTCAAGAAAACTGAGAATGGGGGGTAGACGACTTGCTTCTCCCTTTTGTATTTGGAGCCTTGTGAGATCCATTTTTCTTGGAGGTTGAAGGGTAGCTTCTCCAGGATAGGTCTCACTCCACGAGCTGAGTCTAGGACGTTGAGACCTATTAAGGAATGGTCTTTCCTTGCGAACTCCAGTTCTTGCAGCAGGTCCCCGAGCTCTCGTAACTTCGAGTAGTCTTTAGTTGTGATCTTGGGGAAGCTGTCGACTCTTTTGAAGAGCGAATCCTCGACTGCTTCGGGGCTGCCGTAGGACTCTTCTAGCCTTTCCCACACTAGGTCAAGACCTACTTGGGGTTGGTGCGCGTTTGCCGCCCGCAGTCTATTCGCGTGCTCTCTGGATTCGTTCCCCAGGAACTTGAATAGCAGGTTGAGCTCTTCCCTTGCTGAGAAGTCCAAGCTGTTGATTGCGTCTTTGAACGTAAACTTCCACGTCCGGTAGTTCTCAGGGCGGTCGTCGAAGCTGGTGAGTCCTGCTTGCACCAGGTCACGCCGGATCATGTACTTGACTATGTCTGTCAGGCCTGAGGCCTCGGCGTGTTTGTCCTGTTCTGCGGTAGTTGCTGGGAGGGTTCGTGCGTTCGCCTCTTCCTTGGCGTGGACGCGTGATGACTGCTGGTCGGTGTGAGGGGCTGTGTTTTCCCGTGTGGGTGTACCTGGATGGCGAGCCTGTTGTAGTGCATCCGTGTGTGCGCTGGCGTGTGGATCACGGTTGCGGCTGTGGCTATCCCAGGCAGCATGTACCATTGAAGGAACAGCATCTTCTCCTCGTGGGCCTAGCAAGTCTTCGTTGTCTGTGGAGTCACTCCATCCGTGTTGAGATGGTGCGCTGGTATTTACACTGAAGAGGCTCCTTACGTAGTCTTCAGTGCATTGGACTGGATCCTCTGGGGCAATCCGTCTGTACGGTTGCACCCCGCCATCCTGTTGTGCGGCTGCATCTAGGACTTCGGCTTGGGCCATGGCGGCAGCAGCGTCCTCTTCTTTGCTTAGAGCTTCTAGATCCGCGTCTAATTCGGCCTTTCTGCGTGCAGCAGCGGCGGTAGCAGCGGCGGCGGCATTGGCAGCAGCGGCAGTAGCAGCGGCGGCGGCATTGGCAGCGGCGGCGTTCTGCTCCTCCTCTTCTATGCATGCTCTTTCTGCCCTTACGGCTGCCTCTCTTCGACCATATTCGGCCCTGGCATGTGCGGCCTCTGCGGAGGCTCGCGCCTTGGTAGCGCCAGTGCCAGCGCTGGACGCGCTAGATCGCTCTGATCTTGCTGACCTTGAGGAATGCCTGAATGTGCTTGAGCGCTGCGATGCAGTTTCCAGCAAAAGGTCTTTCCTTTTACTCTCGGCCTCCGTGATAGAGGTTCGCACACGGCTGTCCCGTGTCAAGTCAATGTTGTGCTGTAAGTCCCTTTCATGCAGGCTTTCGCCGGTATTAGCCCTGGCCAGGTAAATGGCGTATGCCTCTGACAGCCCTTGGTAGCATAAGTGGTCTATCTTTAATTGAGTTATTGCCTGCTCAAGCTGTTGTACGGAATTGCCAGCGGCGGCGACATTGCGTATCCCAAGTGTGGTAGTGTTCCAGGCCAACTCTAATTTAGCGCGGTGCGCTTCAATGTCGGTTTCATATTTTTCGCGGGCCTTTTGTGTCAGTGTGACTGTCCATTTGGGCCTTTCGCCTGCCTGCGCCTGTTGCAGTTGCGCAGCGGTCTCTGTGTCTGAGTGATCGCTTTCCTGCGTGATGTCTGGTGAGGCTCTGAGTTCTGCCATGCTGTAGGTGTGTGTAGGCCTTTAGCCAGTGCGTGTGGCGTGCGGTCTTTTACCTGTGTCAGCGATGGGCGTCTGTCTCAGATGAGGCCAAGCGGTGTCCTGCAGCATGCAGCGTAGGGGTAGCTGTACTCACAGGTGTCCGGTGGCTCTGACCCGTGTCCTGGCGGGAGTCCGGTAGCGTGGCCCTTGATGGCACTAGCCGTGGGGACGTGCGCAGGGGTAAGTGAGATGGTGGCTCCTCACTATGGGGCTGTGCAGAGGGTGAGCTCAGACAGAGAAAGGCATTAGGTTTTGTGTATGAAGCACTGTATGTTTGCAAAGCTGCTGCGCAGTTTGAGCTACTTCTTGTCTGTTAAGGCTGCAGGCTGTGTGCAGTTTGCTGTATAAGCTGCTTGCTGTTTCTTTAGCAAAAAGGCTGTGGGTAGCAGCTCCTCTGTGGGTGTCCCCAAGGCACACGGTCCTCTTTTTACTTTTCTGAAGCCAGGGTCACGTTTGATGAGTGAATGGCTCCCGATAGCATTAACTCAGTTCCCTTTTAAATCACTCCAAGCCCTGTAATATTTCCTCCACTTTATTGGGAAAAGCAGCAGAACATAGATACTTGTGGATGGTATGTAGTGGTGATTATTAGTTAGAAACCGGTAAAAAGAGATGGCCTCACCATGGGAGATGAACAGAGAAGCGGTTCTGTACTCACTGTCTCCAGGGTGGAAAAGGAAGTGAGGGGCAGTGTGGGTAAAGAAATAGTCTAGGGGCAGACTATCTCCGAACAAACAGGAGGGGGGGCAGACTAGCCCATTCTGGTGAGGATCTCAGAAACTGCAGTAGCAGCTCACTGATTCCATGCCCAGAGGCAAGAAATGCAACATTGTTGCAAGTTACACAGGCACAGTATGTGTGTGCAAACTCCATGCAGCTGGGAATAAGATCTGACAGGCAGAAGCTGCAAAGGAGAGAGGGAGGTGAGTCAGAAAGGTAGTTCTGGTTCCATGACAGCAAACATTACGAAAAAGTTAACAAACCACTTATCCATGGGCGTCCGCAGGAGGGGGCAAGGGGGGGCGCTTGCCCCCCCCTGGATCCAGGGCCGCCAACAGCGGGGGACAGAGGGCACTGGCGTGACAGCATTTAGCGCGCTCACGATGTGCAAGGAAGTGGCGTGTCTCTGCAAAAAATAAAATAAAAAACTCCCTTGTCTCCTGATTGGCTGGCGCGTTTGGCACGCTGCCAGGATTTTTTTTTTTGGCCCGCCCTTTCCTGCATGGAGCAAGTCAGGTCCCCCTGCTCTGGTCCCCCCCGTTCTGATTCCCCCCCCCCTGCTCTGGTCCCCCCTTCCCATTCCGATTCCCCCCTGCTCAGGTCCCCCCCCGTTCCGATTCCCCCCCTGCTCCGGTCGTCCTCCCCGTTCTGATTCCCCCCCTGCTCCGGCCCCCCGTTCTGTTTCCCCCCCTGCTCCGATTCCCCCTTGTTGCGAGTGTCTGAGTTTGTGTCTGAGTGTGTGTGTCTGAGTGTGTGTGTCTGAGTGTGTGTGCGTGTGTGAGTGTGTGTGAGTGTGTGAGAAACTGTGTGTGTGTGTGTGTGTGTGAGTGAGAGTGTGTGTGTGTGTGTGAGATCAGGGGGGGAGGGAATGAATGTGAGGAGGGCGGATTCAGGGAGTGGGTTTGAGTCAGAGGGGGATAATTGATGGAGGGGAGAGAGTGAGGAGACAGGGTGTGTAATAGAGGAAGAGAGGGGTGAGGGGGGAGAGTAAATGAAGAAGAGAGGGGGTAAGAAAGAGATGGGGCTACACCTTGGGACTATCTGCATTAGAGTGGAACCAGACAAGGTGAGTGTGTGTGTGTATGTGTGTGTGCGTGTGTGTGTGTGTGTGTGTGTGAGATAGTGTGTGTGTGTCTGAGAGTGAGAGAGAGTGTCTGAGAGTGAGAGAGAGTGTGAGAGTGAGAGAGAGTATCTGAGAGTGAGAGAGAGAGTCTGAGAGTGAGAGAGGGATTCTGAAGGGGAGGGAGTCTGAGGGGGCGAGTCTGAGAGAGTCTGAGGGGGAGAGAGTCTGAGGGGGAGAGAGTCTGAGAGAGTCTGAAGGGGAGAGAGTGTCTGAGGGGGGGACGTCTGAAAGAGTCTGAGAGGGAGAGTCTGAGAGGGAGAGTCTGAGAGGGAGAGTCTGAGAGAGTCTGAGAGGGAGAGTCTGAGAGAGTCTGAGAGGGAGAGTCTGAGAGAGTCTGGTCTGAGAGGGAGAGTCTGAGAGGGAGAGTCTGAGAGGAAGAGTCTGAGAGAGCCTGAGAGGGAGAGTCTGAGAGAGCCTGAGAGGGAGAGTCTGAGAGAGTCTGAGAGGGTGAGTCTGAGAGGGAGAGTCTGAGGGAGTGAGTCTGGGAGGGAGAGTCTGAGAGGGAGAGTCTGAGAGGGAGAGAGTGTCTGAGGGGGGGGGGGGGGAGTCTGAGAGAGTCTGAGAGGGAGAGTCTGAGAGGGAGAGTCTGAGAGGGAGAGTCTGAGAGGGAGAGTCTGAGAGGGAGAGTCTGAGAGGGAGAGTCTGAGAGGGAGAGTCTGAGGTGAGGGGGAGAGAGTGTCTACGGGGGGGGAGAGTCTGAGAGGGAGAGTCTGAGAGGGTCTGGGAGGGAGAGTCTGAGAGAGTCTGAGAGGGAGAGTCTGAGAGGGAGAGACTGAGAGGGAGAGTCTGAGAGGGAGGGTGTGTGTGTGTTTGTGTCTGTCTGTCTGTGAATTAATACAGACACCAACCCACAGTCAGTCAGTCACCCACCCAAGTGTCAGTCAGTCACCCAAGTGTCAGTCACACACGAGTCAGTCAGTCACCCACCCCGTCACCCACACACCCCCCACACCCACTCTCTCTCTCTGTCTAGTTAAAATTATGCCCCCCCCCCCCGAAAACATTTCTGCGGACGCCCATGCACTTATCCTACATCTCTAGTGCATGTTTTCTTCAAAATAATACTCTGTGTTTACAGGGCGTGTTCACTGAAATAGAGTTTTCATTTCAAGTGCCACATTCTTGAAGTTGTGGGTTTTAACAATCTGCGAAATATCAGATGGATGAAGACAGAGGAATAGCAGTCATGTAGTAATAATAATTTTATTTTATATAGCGTCTTTTCCCCCAATGGGGACTCAAGGCACTTTACAATTACAGTATAGTGCACAGCACATAAGGCTGCATCCAGGGTAAGTTCAGCCATGCAGAGGCGCGCGGAGGCTGAGGGAAAGCGGGTGCTTTCCCTGGCCATGGTACACGCGCTGTCCGTGGGCATGTCTAGGGGCGTGTCAGTGACATCACGGAGCTGGTTCACCCTCATTGGGCAAACCGCTCACGTGACCGGCCTGTTGCGCCAAGAAATCAGTTTGAACTGATTTATTGCGCAACGCGCGCCCCCTCCCGCATCCGCATGCCACATGCCACATGCCGCATGGAAGTGATCACTGCCTTGGGCAGTTTGATCGGTCAGCATGCGCACGCCTCCACATGGTCTGCCAGACCATGGACGCAACCTAAGAGTTTTTACAGACACAGTCCCTGCCCAGAGGAGATTACAATCTGTTTTTGGTTGTCTGAGGCATAGGGTGATAAAGTGACGTGCCCAACATCCTGAAGAGCTGACACCAGGAGTTGAACCAGGTTCAACTCAGTGTTGCTGTTATCATAGTCAGTGTGTTTACTCACTGAGCCATTCTCCCAAATAGGGTGAAAAATAATAAAAGAAAGGGGCAATAAAAGTGAAAAGAGAAAAGGATATAAATTGAAGATTAAAAAAAAAAGAATAAGAAATCAACATAGGAATCAGACATGTTCTATTAGTAATATGGTGGTATTTTTTTGTCACAGCTTTATGGAGACATATGAGGTGTTCCCAGACTGGGACATCTGTTTGCTTAGTGCCTTGGTAGTTTTGGGGAAAACGGGGTCATGCCTTAACTGAGAGGTTTGGATAGGGATGTCCTCAAAGATGTGAACCAGTTATGTATGCTGAGCTTGGTAACTGGCCAGCAAGGGGGTCATGAGTCATGCACAAATATGGGCTCAAGACATAGCAAAATGGCAGATTGGAATAGCACTGTTTGTTGCCAAGTTGTGTTTGGTTATGACTAACTGTAATAAAAGATGTGTGTCGTTTTGATAAAAAGGTTGGTTCTTTGGGCAAGTGGCGGAAGTGAAGTGATTCATCCACTGGTTATGTTTAATGATGCAGGGTGAGTATTTCTAATTACTCTCGAGGGGATACTCTATGTATCAACAGTCACATATGCATTATGTGGTGCCAATAAAGGTTAATATTTATTTCTACATTTTTCTCCTGCAAGGCTAAACATAAATAGCACAATACAAATACATTGCAACTTACAATGTTTTTCATAGCGGCTTTTTAAGAGCCTATGGGGCTATTTACTAACCTTACGAATCACATGCACATTCCTAAACAGACACTAATTGCTTCTTTTTTTTATACTGTACTATACCAACGGGATTTAACAATGTAAACTGCTGTGTTTCCTCATTGCTAAGTCAGCGACAAATATGGGTGTAACTATTAAAATGAGCTACTGCTAAAATGTTAATGAGGCTTTAGTAAGTGTAAATGATTAGGAAATCAACGCTGGTGCTGTCCCATATACGTGTACGTATCATTTTATTTATACAAAAAGAAGAGAGCGCACTTTGCTTTCCTCTGTGGCGTCTGATTCAGTCAGAAGTCATCTGGTGTCGGCAACTTGTATAGCAAAGAACAGTTCTGATCGCTTCAATGTTCACACTAGCAGCTACTACGTAGCAAGATGAAAGGCGCATCCGCCCCTGAGTAGAGTCAGGCTCTGGCAGATGGATTAGCTTAAAATCAAGTGCTCACCGGCTAGGGAGTTTCTCAGCTGAGCAGTGACTGAGAAATTACACTCAGTAAACGTCACAGGAATAGCCAGACAAGGTGAAAGATAGATACAATGGTATCACAGATTAAAACAGTGAGGCAATAAACAATCCTACTAGTTTTGTGGCGTACCTCATGCTACTTAATCAGATCATCATTTTATTTATGTTGCTCTAATAATGTACGCATAGCTTTACAAAATTACAATGCAAGGTAATATAAGTGACAAACAATGGAGATAAGCGCTATAGGGAAATGACAACATAAGGCAAAGGGAAACCCTGCCTTGAAGAGCCTACAATCTAAGTGATATGTTGGGAGGCTTACAGACACAGTAGGAGTAAAAGTGCATTATTAATAGTGCAGTCAGGGAGGTGAAGGGCATCTGGAGTTCGTAATAGAGGCATAGAAAATGTAAAGAGATGCTTCTTTTAAAAGGTGAAGTTTGACCATGGAAAATGAAGATGCTTGACGAATATTGAGTGGAAGAGCGTTCCATAGGTAGAGATAGATCAGTGAAAACGGTTTAAGATGCAAGAGGGCTGTAGAGGTAAAAGATGCAAATATGAAAAACCTTGGGTTGAGTGTGAAGGGTAAGTAGGGTTATAACGAGAGATCAGAGTTGAGCTATACGGAAGATGAGTGTACAGCATTTAAAGAAAGCAGGAAAAATGTTGTAGTTTATACAGAAATTAATAGGAAGACACCAGAGAAAGTACAGGAGGTCAGAAGCAGATATGCGTCTATAAGAGAAGGAGATGATTCGAGCAGCAGCAGTTTGAAGCTGCAGTTCAGTCTTTTTTTTTTTTTTAATTTGTTTTTTTACTTCAATAGTTTCATGTGTGCAATCTCTAATTACCTAAAGAACTGTATAGCTGCAGGTCAATTCGTTCTCCATGTATTGATAGGTGAAATTTGGTGACATAATTAGAGCTGGCATATGTTTTTCTTCTGCTTCTGTCTCTCAGTGGAAGCTCATGAATATTCATGAGCACTCCTGCACTTACATGTGCTAGAGGGAGTGCAGGGCTGACAAAGGGGTGTGCCAGGGCTTGTGATAGGACATGAAAGGGCAGTGCCTTAGCAAAGGCTGTTAAAATATAATTCAAGAAAATTGGTCTTTCAAATTTGTTTTTTTTAAATTTTTATAAATATTTTTTTCCTTTATTGGTGCCTTTTAAAGCACATACATGTGGGTATTGATATAACATTCACAGCATAGCATAACAAATCATTGTGAAATACAGGCACCTGGCAGTGAGGTACTCTGAGACACACAATAAACCTTTTTTCCTACTTTCAGTAGTGAAAAGAGAGGGGATGACGAGGGATGGGTGGATAGTTGGGAACGACATGCGGAAAAAGAGGGGGAGAGAGGGGTGGAGGGGGGGGGGGCAGGGATTGTGGTGGGTAGGGCGCACCGGCCCTCGGGCCCGAGGGTATCAGAGTTGGACCAGGGCTTGCATCAGTGTCGGGGCCCTCGAGCCTGGCCAAGGCTCCCAGGTTCTATAGAATTGAGGCATTCTCTGCTTCAACATGGCTGTCAGTCTCTCCATATTCATGACCCGTCTATTCTTTTAATTACTGTTCTCCTGGAAGGGGCTTTGACTTGTTTCCAGGCCGCCGCGATGCAGCATCTGGCGGCCGTAAGGATCGCCGAGGAAAGTCTGGCTATCGGGGCGGGAAGGTCTTCAATTGATTTCCCCAGCACGTACGTCAGGGGGTCCAGGGGGACCTCCAGATCCAAAGTTTCAATCAGGAGACTCTGGATCCTGATCCAGAACCTCTGGATCTCCGGGCAAGCCCACCAAATATGGGGCATGTCCCCCCTTTGACCACATCCTCTCCAGCACACGTCTGAGGTGCCTGGGTAGATCTGGCTCAGTCTACTTGGGGTTAGGTACCATTGGAATAAAATTTTATAAATATTTTCCTTCGCGATTGAGCAAATTGATGTTCTGGTAGCAGCTTCCCAGATATCCTCCCAGTCTTCCAGGTCGATTGAGGTATTTAGATCAGCGCTCCATTTTTGCATATAGGAGTGTGAGGGGGGGATTGAGATGCCTCTAATGTTCTATACACTTCGGAAATTAAACCTCTCTGATATTCCCCCTTGAGGCAGAGGGTCTCGAATCTAGTGCACGCTGGGAATTTAAGGCTAGGGGATTGGGCTCTCAGGAAGTGCCTAATCTGAAGGTATTTGAAGATGGGGAGTTCTGGGGAAGAGAATTTATTTTTAAGCTCTTGGAAGGAGAGAACCTCATCACTTTCCAGCTGATCCACAATCACTCTGTTATTTAGGCCCTGGAATTGACCAAATTGGGTACGAGAGCACCCGGGTGGGAAGTCCGGGTTCCCGAAAATGGGGGAGAGTTGTGAGGGGGATGAAGCTAGGCCATGTTTCCCTATAGCTTTAATCCAAGTAGACCACGTGCACCTCATTGCCCCGAGCTCGAATCTCAGGGGCCTTCTTCCTTTGTGAGCCTGAGACCATAGTAGGGCTGAGAGGGGGGTGGGGGCCGCGTGGTGTGTTTCTATCTCCAACCAGCAATTGGAGGTCGGGGGGTTATCCCAAACCGCCGCCTGCCTCAGCTGGGCCGCCTGGTAGTATCTGACTACATCCGGGGCCCTCAGACCCCCTCTCGTCCTTGAAGCCAACAGCACCGATCTCGGCACCCTTGGTCTACGCTGCTTCCATATAAAGCGGAGAATATGGGCCTGCATGTTTCGCAGTTCTACTAGCGGGACAGGGACTGGGAGGGTTTGAAAATAGTAAAGTAATCGGGGGAGGACATTAATTTTGGTGGACACAATTCTTCCAAACCAAGAGATCTGATGTGTGTGCCAGGTCTCCAAGTCTCTCTTGATCTGGCGGAAAAGGGGGGGGGTAGTTGGCTTGATATAGCGAGCTGTATGAGCTTGCTATTTTTATCCCTAGATATTTAATGTGGGAGTTATTCCACTTATATTTGAAACTAGTTTGTAGGAGTTTCCATGTAGGGTCTGGGAGAGAAATATTGAGCGCCTCGGACTTGTCCGTATTTATTTTATAATCGGACACTCGGCTAAATTGGTCCAACAGTTTCTCGAGATTGGGAAGGGAGGTGTGCGGTTCGGCTAAGGTCAGAATGACGTCATCCGCAAAGAGGGATATTTTGTATTCCCTGTCTGCGATTGGAATGCCCTTTATGCTGGGTTCAGCTCTGATCCTAGCAGCTAGTGGCTCTATTGCTAGGGAAAATAGTAGGGGGGATAGGGGGCAACCTTGCCTGGTTCCATTTTTAATTGTTATTGGGTTGGAGTGCCCTGCCGGGAGTTTTAAGAGAGCGGTAGGGTTGTTATAGAGGGCTCGTACCCCTTCGAGGAACGGACCCGAGAAGCCAAACCGGAGCATAGTTTGGTCAAGAAAGGACCATTTGATTCGGTCGAAAGCCTTTTCGGCATCAAGGCTTAGAATCATGGCCTGAGACTTATTGAGGTGAACATGGTCTATAATATTAATAATTTTGCGGGTGTTGTCAGAGACCTGTCTTCCTGACACAAAGCCCACCTGGTCTATATGAATCAATCTGGGGAGAATAGGGTTCAGTCTGTTTGCTAGGATCTTACTGAAAAGCTTGAGGTCAGCAAAGTTGTTTTTTTAAAAACAGAAAATGCTAAAAGTATTTTTTCTTACTACAGAACTAATTTATAAAAAAAACACACATGCAGGATATTGACTGAACTGCAGCTTTGAATGGATTGTAATAGAGAGGTGTGAGGCAGGGAGGCCAGATGAAAGAATGTTGCAGTAATCAATACGAGAGAGAACTAGGGCATTTATTAGTGTTTTAGTGGTAGTGGAACATAGGTAAGGGCGAATCTTAGAAATGTTGCGAAGGAAGAAACAGCAAAATTTAGTAACAGCGTTTATGCGTGCGGAGAAGGAAAGGGAGCAGTTGAAAGTAACCCCCAGGCAGCATGCTTGTGATATTGGATGGATAGTAGTGTCACTGACTGCAATGGAGAAGGGAAAATTGAGCCTTGTTTGGGAAGGAATATGAGGAGCTGTGTCTTGGCCATTTTAGGCTTGAGGGACGAGGCCAAGATTGCTGATAGGCACTTTGTAATTATTGATTGAACTGCAGGTTTAAGGTCAGGTGTAAATAAATATAGTTCTGTTTCATCAGCATAGAGATGATAGCTAGATCCTAAGGAGTCAATGAAGTCACCCAGTGAGAATATAAATATAGAGATAGAAGAGTAAGAGACCTAAAACCGGGACTTGAAGTAAATTTCCCTAGAGCTTGAGGAGGAGTTGACACTGAAGGTACGGTGAAAGAGGTAGGGGGAGAAACATGCAGTGATACAGATGCCAAGAGAATGAAGAATGTGTAGGAGAATAGGGTGGTCAACATCATAAGTCCAGAAGAATCAGAAAAGTGTAGTTTCCTTGAGATTTGGTCATATGGAAATCATTAGCTACCTTGGTGAGTGCCTTTTTCTGTTGAGTATGCTGTGTGGAAGCCTAATTCGAGAGTTTCAAGTATGTTATGGGAGTTGAGAAAGTGAACTATACATAAAGAAATAATTTGTTACCAAAGTTTTGAAGCAAGAGATGCTATGGTTTGATTCTTTAGACTAGCTTGAACAATAGCTTGCTTAAAAAGCGATGGAAAAGTGCCCAAACAAAGATTAGTTAAAAGATAAGGGAGGACACAGACCATGGTAGAAGTGAGAGGTTTCAGGAGGTGGGAGAAAATGGGGTTGATGCGGCATGTAGTGGGAGTTGAGGAGAAATAGTAACTTATTAGCGTTTGGCTAAAATGTTTCTCAAAGCTTTTTTTCTTATCGCCATCAGAGACGTGGCGGTAGGTAGGCCAAAGCCAGTAAATCTTCTGCAACAGTAAACACACATATGTGTCGCATGTTACACTAAGCATGCAACGTCTCTAAACCCAACTATAGTAAATAATATGTAGGAAGAAGAGGTAGGTGCTTTCAAAACACGTCCATTTAGAAACATCTTCCCTTGAGCCACAACCTCCATTGTTCACTAAACAATTAGTAAATTCCGGTCATAATGCTAGTAAGATATGTCCACGAGCAAGAACACAACACACTATGCAAATCATTGCATTGCCGGAAGACCTGACAACACAAAATATCTGAGGAAGAAGGCAGCAATAATTCCAAAATTGCAGACATTAGGGTGATGATTCATCAGTCCCCCTGCTGCAAAACGGGTGCAAAATAATTGCATCAGATTTATCAAAAGAAAACATTAAATATTTATTTTAATGAGATTCCTTTTCTTTGATAAATGGTCTTTGTTCACTGTTTTACACCGGTCTGGGAGGTTGTAGTAAATACATTTCTAGATTATTATTTTTTATTGAGAAAACACACACGCACAAACACACAAACACACACACACACACATAGTAATAAATTGTGAAAATTACATATTTATTTGCATATATTTCTAGCATATAATTTACATGTTTTCCTAGTACAATATTTGTACACAAGTTTTACTTAGTTTCTCCTTTCCCCCTTTACTATAACCTGTCCATATAGTAGTAATTGATCTTTGGTTTATTTTTTGAATACTTATATTTTATTGTTTTTTGAAACAATACAATTCTTTTACAACAACGAATATTGGAAGGGGGTACAGAAGGAAAATAGGGGGAGGGAAGGGGGAATGGAATGGGTGATCAATTCCGGTCCATGCTTCGATGTGAATCGGTACATCAAGTCTCATCAACAAATCCTGGCTACAGCATTACAAAATGACAATACATGTACGTATTTTGTGAGTAGGTACCGGTAAGTGGGAAGCTATAGCTGATCTCTAGGTTTTAATGCAGAATTCTCCAAATTCACAATGGCAGTCATCTTTAAGAGTTACCATAAATAGTATTCTACAATAACATTTCCCCAAGATTGAAAGGTTACACAAGGTTTTATAACTATGTGTAAAATATAGATAATTAACAAGAAAGCTAATTGGGGATGGGTTTCCCATTGCCGTATGTTGACATTGCCATTGCCGTATGGTCTGCAACTGTTACATACGCCTATAACATATATTATCCTTAACTGTGCATGCAATGTCTTGTATATAATGTATAACCCTGCTCACTTAATGTAACTATGTATTTGTAACCATGGATTTGTCATCATCACTCTATGCCAAGGACATAGTTGAAAACTAGCGGTAACGCAATGTATTTGTAAGGAATCCGCTCCTGGGTTTTGCTGAAACCTTGTCCTTACAGAACCTTGCAGCTTCTAGGAAACACTCTCTTGAACCTGCAATCAAGAATCACCTGCTTGTGCAATTAGACTGCAGCTCTGTCTCATTGGCTCTCTGTTCTATTTAACTCCTGCCCCGCCCACCAGGAAGTTGCTGGACATAGACTTTCTATAGTAACTGTGTTTGCTACAGCCTCTCTTTGGCCTGCCTTGCCTTCTTGTCATAGTTCTCAGTTTCGGGCAGACCCCACCGCACGGCCGCGGTTACACTGAAGCCTCATTGTTTCTTGTCCTGTCTGCAGTACCTGTTCCCTGCTTCCAGTCCTTCAGAGGCCTGCATCGGTGCTTCCTGTTACCTGCTGCATATTCTCCTTGTAGAGGCCTGCATCGTTGTTACCTGCTGCAATCTCCTGCTCCCAGTGGTCTCCACTACTCACAGCTGTACCCGGCTAGGGGGGCTGTTTTGTGCTGACGCACTGGATCCCCCGTTCCTGTCTTCGTTGGAGCACCTTCACTCAAGCGTCCTGTTGCCGAACCCCAGCATGGATATCATTTACCCAGCCTTCTCCTATCCTGACCCCGGCTTGTCCACGGATTATCCTGCCTTCTCCAGTCCCGACCCTGCTACGTACGACCACGGAATTCGCAACCCGGATCAGGCTTCGTGGTCTAAGGTCGGTGTATATCTATCCCCACCTCAGCCCTGCGGTCCGGTCCAGGTTTGTGGTGAGCACGTACGTTACAGTATTACTTCCTGGTATTACTTCTGCTTTTGAGAAAGGCCGTGTGTGGCCAAAACGTCAAGTCAATCTGTTGGCAATAAAATATTGTATTGGAAAATCCGTGCAGCCCTGTTCTTTATACCTTTCATTACTTCCTGGTAAAACATTTGATAAATAAATAATTTACTTGCTGCACTCATCCCCATGGTTTGTACTTTATTTTCCTTGTATTGCAATCGGGAATTATCAAGTGAAACATCTGTCACAGAAGCGCACAGATTGAATTAGTAATGCAACATTCTTGTTAGTGTACTAGAATAGCAAATGGAAAATGAAAGACTGCATTTTGCTGTTGAATTTGCTAAACGGTAATTGCCCTTCACCTTTGCTGACCTTGCCTTCATCTTGAAATATGTAACTGGTCAGCAAGGTTATCAGGCACCAGTTTAGATGTAATTAGGCAAGTCATGGGAGGGTTTTCACGCTGATACTTGTTTACATACCTTGGCTTAATACTATCATCCAAAATGCTTTCCTCATATCCAATCTGCTGCTGGAAATCTGCCTTAGTGCAACCTGAATGGAATCATTTGAAATACAGGATATGCCACTTTATTCATCTATTTTTTAGATTCTTTTTTTTGTTTATGTCAGGGGTGTGGTATATGACCTATTTTTCATATCTTATATAACGACTAAAAAGGAAGTTGTGCCAACAGTAAGTTGTAAACAAGATAATCAAAGTAGATCAGGGGTGGCCAACTTCAGTCCTCAAGGGTCACCAACAGGTCAGGTTTTCAGGCTGTCCCTGCTTCAGCACAGGTGAATCTATCAGTGGCTTAGTCGTTGACTGAGCCACTGATTGGGCCACCTGTGCTGAAACAGATATATCCTGAAAACCTGACCTGTTGGTAGCCCTTGAGACTTGGAGTTGGTCACCCCTGAACTGGATAATCAATTTATCTACAATTGATTTTCTATATTAATGGTATTGTATAAAGTGCCAGTAACTTAGAACAACGCAACAAAATTGTATAGAAAGTGCATACTCTTTATGCATTGAGTAATATGTTGACATGTTTTAATTAACAGAAACGAGACCAATTTATTGATATAAATGTATGTGAGCTTTTAAGTCTCCCACATCTCCGCTTGTGATCACAAGGATCAACCTACACATTTTCGTGAGAAATACTGCTACTTTTAGAGTACACTAAGTATGCAGGTAGATAGCAAAGGGAGGAGCTTAAATGTATGGGGTAGCTACAATGTGTGCATGTAGGCCCACATTTACTAAATGGTGCTTGGCTGTTTGCTAACCTTTAAGCCTATAAAATTGATAGAATTGAAGGTAAGTGCAGATTTAACACCATTAAGTAAATCTGGGCAAAAGTGAGGATATTTAATGTGAAGTGGGTTGATGATTCGTAGACTATACATTTCAGGACACATCATATGTATGTGTCATGGAGATGGCTGTGGTAAGAATGAGGAAAAAGACAGTCACAGATTCTGTGCCTAACAGAAGAGACTTGTGTCAGCCTTCCCGGGTAGAAGCAATCTCCATCACAAGAAGACATCAACTGTACAGGTGAAGAACACCTCACTTCGTAAGTTAGTCAAACACCTTCAATCAATCCATTAATAATAGAGTGCTGCTGAAAGTAATTTTATTTCACGTCAAGCTTTCTCAAATGTGTAGGCCTGATCCACAAAATTGCTTGTTTCTGCATCACTGCACCACCATTCTGAAGTGATTAAGTGCTTTGTGTTTTGACTTTTTGAACCTTATTTTGTTTATCAACATCCAATTGGACATTTTCTAAAAATGGTCTCAAATTACTGTCCCTACTTCTAAATGATCCACTAATTTTCAGATCTCTCTGTGCTTGTTTTCCCACCATCCCAAACCCTGTTTGTAGTCAGTTATGTCACTTTTAGCATGTCATTCTTTTGTACAAATCAATCTTTAGAGCAGGGGTGTTCCACTTCAGTTCTCAATCCCCCTGCCCCCAACAGGTCAGGTTTTCAGGATAGCCCAGCTTCAGCACAGGCGGCTCAATCAGAGGCTCAGTCAAAAAACTGAGCCTCTGATTGAGCCACCTGTCCTGAAACAGGGACTGATTGAGCCACCTGTGCTGAAGCAGTGATATCCTGAAAATCTGACCTGTTGGTGTTGCTTGAGGACTGGGGTTAAGCACCCCTGTTTTATAGTATTCCCTCACATCTGTTTTAGTCAGAGACACAGAACCGAGATGGCTTTTCAGTTAAAGATTAACAAGAAAACACAAGCATGTGCAACATCTGTACCAGCCTGTTGTGATTAACCGATTAAAAAATGCACAGGGGACTTTATCAAGCTCAACTGGTGTATTGCTCTAAAACTAGAGTAATGTAGAACAGCGGTTCACTAGCCTCTGCTCAGGACTCTGTGCAAGAAAAGTTATCTTATTTATTTTTTGGATGAAAAGTAAATCCATATTCTATTCACATGCAAATTGGGTGTATTCAAATTCATGCAAATGCATTGGTTATTCCTAAAACCTGAAATGACTTGTGTTTTGAAAGGAAACAATTAAGAATCATTGCATTGAACATAGAACAATTTATGCAATGTACACATGTAGTGGAGAATAATTACCCCCATTAATGCAAGTAATGCACAACATAACTTGCTAAATAACGTGTATCATCTACGTAACCATTACTGTTACTGCAACAGCATTATCACCTGCATCAAAGTTCTTTGTTGAATTATGGTTGTGTTAGGCTAATTTTGTCAGCAAGTGGTGTGGGTGTGCTAATGATGCAACAAACTCAAAGGAGTTTTCTGCTTATATTGCTATAGCATACCTGTAACAGGGGAGTTATCCCTGTTCAGGAAATATGCCTCTAATCCAGCAGTGTGGTGGTTAACTGCTGGTAGTCAATTAACAAACACCACCTGCCTGATTAGGTTGCTTAGAAAAGCCTGCCCTTGAGACAGGAAGTGAGATTGTCCCTTACTCTCACAACTTGTGAGACTGACATGGGGACAGACGTCTTGAGTCTACCAGAAGAGGCTGCTTGCAAGACACAGGGGAAACTTTTAAACCTGAATGCTGACAAAACCTTGAGGAAAAGGTAGCAACCAGGAACAGAGAAGATTTTCCCTCCAAACCACCAGGAACAGATAAGACTTTCATTTATAAGACTTTTTATATCTGCTAATTTCATGATATATGTTTGGGGCTGGGAGACATGCTTATCTAAAGGGAGTTGTGGACTGCATAGTATTTCCCTAGAAATACTCCCAAGTGAATAGAAGCTTTGTTTACCCCTTGTTTGGATGGTTTCCTGATGTTAAGGAAACAGGCGCAATAAAAGCCTTATTTAATTTCACCATAACCAGTCTCCCTTGCATACCTCTGTGAGCGTCTGCCTACATATGGTGTCCGAAGTGGGACGAGAGGTGGTTCTTGAAGTTAGAAGGAACCCGGAGTTGGCTGTGAATTTTTTTTTGTGCTTTTTGTCTACAAACAGTCTGAGCAACATAAACAAAAAATCTCATGCAGCAGAGACCAGACTTAAAGTGATACACACCCAGGCAGGAAATCTACACTGCACTGAAACTTACAAAACCACAGATGGACTCTTTTCCCCAATCCCAAGAGGAGAGAAAGAGAGACTGCTGAAGCAGGTAAACCTTATTTGCCTATCACAATAAAGTGTAATATGGTCATTGAAATAGGGGGGTTGCCTTCCAGCCATAGTCAGGGTTCAAGAAGTGAGTTAGCCCTTAAAAGGGATAGGCGTTTGTTGTTTTCAAATGTTTAGCTGAAGCAGTGAATACAGATGGTGACCCACAAGCGGTACTTATTCTGCAAGTAAAGGCTGCCACACCACATAGGACTACCAGTTGTGAATGGAGTATATGCAGAAAAATGTGAAAATTGATGCAAGACTGTGCTGAAGCAGGGGAATTTTCAGTAAACAAGTGCTGAGGGTAAAATTGGCTACTAGAAAAAAGGAATTGCTGAGCTGTGTAAAAGGTATCCCAACGTGTGAAGAGTGAATGTCATAATACCCAAAGTTGAGACTGAACTCAAGCAGAAAATCACATTATTTGGCTGAAGCAGAGAGATTGCACCTAGCAAGTAAATGGTGTAAAGCAAACAGAAGTTTTTACCTAGCAACTGCACATCCTGTATACCTGATTAGAGAAAATGCGTGCACAGCACTGCTGATATTGTAAAACTTATCCAAGAAAGAAAAAGTCTACAGAGATGCCTCTGAGAGCTACGACCTCTACAAGCAAAATATGCCCACCTGTAGGACTACCACAATTGGGGCTTCTAGCAAATACAGTGGCAACAGCTGCAATAGCGCCTCCTGAGGTCAGGAAGAAAACTACACCTGAGAGCCCCAAAATGGAGGACAAGATGCAGCCTTCCTGAAATGAACCCTACCCCACGGAAGAGTGGTCCTTCCAGTCCAATAAAGAGGAAGACATCTCTTACGGGGAACCCGAACCGAGTCACACCCACAAAACACACCAAGAATGGTGGGGGTACATGAACTCGACACGAACAGAAAAGGCCGCTCTCTAGGATGACGAATATGGTCGACAAGAGAGAGAGCGGGAGCAGCAGATCACCCAATATTTCTGTCAGCAAAAGCAATTGCAAGAAAAGCCTGGCGTATATAATGAAGCTGCTGAAGTATCAAATAAACAAGGAGACCCCAGTATTCCTGATGGGACGGAGTCATCCAAAACAAAAAGGCGGAAAAAGAAAAAGAAAAGCGGTTCTTCACTTACCGTGGAAGGAACAGACACGTCCGCAGATCCTGTGGAGAAAAATGGAGAATTCGTCCCGCGGTTAACCGAATATCCAGAGGGCCCAAGGCAGAAGTTGTGTACCCCAAAGAAGTGTCAGTCCGGTGCCAACAGTGAGGAACCCTCAACCAACTATTCCAGGGAAGTGGAGCCGGAACCAGTGAGTGACGATCCCTTGACCAGCCCTGAAGATGCCCTGAAAAATGCCAGGCATGGCTGTGATATGCTCCGTGAACAATTGAAACAAAAGAAAGATGGTTACACAGAGCTACAGAAAAATAACGTGAGGCTACAGAAAGATGTGCTCACAATTTACTCGTTGGCCAGGACAGAATTGGACGATCACAAGACTGAGCTAGATACTGCAAACGCTACTATTTCCGCCATGGATGAAAAGCAAAGCCAATCTGATAAAATGATGACTAAGCTGAAGCGGAAGTATGAGGAGGCACTGAAGCAGATGACAGTCGTACAGCAAGAGGTTCACACTCTTCGCGTAGAGCTGAATGCCTCACAACAGGAGGTCAACAATGTCCGGACAGAGGTGGACGTATCTCATAAAGAGGTTCAGACACTCCGCAGAGCACTGGATGCCTCACATCATGAGACCAACAGCTGCCGCACAGACCTGGAAGTTTCCAGAAAGGAACTACACAGTCTCACTGAGGAGCTGGACATTTCTAAAGAAACGATTGTCAATCTTAATACAGATCTCCAAGTCTCTCAGAAGGAGCTTCAGACCCTCAACCTAGAGAAGGAAGTCTCACGCCAGGAGACTGTCATTCTCGAAGCAGATGTGCGTAAATGGAAAGAGGACTGCAAGGAGGCCCTGAATAGTACAGAGACTGAAAAAGGAGAAAATTTAAGATTAAAAAGAAAAAACTTAAAACTCAAAGAAGAACATTTTCATTTGACAAACGACGTCAAGGAAAAGAATGAAAAGCTGCACGAGCTTAAAGAAATAAATAGACTTTTGGAAGGTGAGAAGTTTGAAGCAGAGCACCGACTGCAGAACCAACTGCAAGGTCTACGTACGCACCTCGAGAAGGCCGAGGAGAAGCAGCGAACTCTGCAGGAAGACAATCTGCAGGCTGTTAAAGAAATTCAAGTGCTGCAGGAACGTCTGATTACCCAGTATGTCCCCGCAAAGCAGCATGAGAAACTGAAGGCTACCCTGAGCATCACCAAAGCATCGCTAAAGGCCAAGCGTAGGACAGCAAGGAGGCCCTGAATAGTACAGAGACTGAAAAATCTAATAAAATAAAAGCTTCAATCAGACTTAGAACTTTTGCAACTAATATTGACAGATTTATTATAAATCATTCTTCCTGGCAATGCACAGGTTATTAAGAATCTATATTAGTGTAGGGACCCTTGAAACGTGGTCTTCCGTGCAGTTGGCTCAATGGCTTACAACAATTTGGCCAAAATATTCAACTAAAAGACCATTTTATTTATTAGTTATTTATACATGTATATTTAGGCACTGTACCGTATATAAGTTTTTCTGGATGTGCACTGAGCTTTGTCTGTGTTTTATGTTATGTCTCTGGTTTTTAAACCTACAATGTAACTACAACAGTGTGGCTATCCTTTGAGTCCAGACGCAAGGTACATTTTGTCTTGCCTTCAAATACTTTCTGGGCAAGCTACCCACCTGTCTGAACAAGCTCCTGAAACCTACAGTACTACACGCAACAATGATCACCTTAGCTCTGACTCAAAGACTGCTCACGGTCCCAAGGTTCAACAAAGAACCTCCTTCTCTTACTGTGTACCCCACGTCTGGAACAACCCACCAGAGATTCTCAAAACCTCCTCAAGTTTAAGTAATTTCAAGACTTCAGCTGTCTCACATTTCATCTTTTCTGTAACTGTTACATATGCCCCATATCATATATTATCTCTAACTGTCCATGAAATTTCTGTAAATTGAATATATAACCTCTATTCATTTAATGTAACCATAACTCTGTGCCTAGGACATACTTGAAAACAGGGGCAACTCGCAATTTATTATTCACTGGTAACATTTTTATAAATAAATAAACCAGCAAATTTGGCGTAAAACTTTTGCCAAAATGCAAAAATGGAAAACAAGTTGGAAAATGGAAAAAGAGATTTGCTAATCTGCAATAATCATGCAGCAACATTTTTGTAAAACTAGCTATACAGGACTAACTTTAATTATATACTTTCTATCTATAGACAGAGTCCTAGATCTGTCTAACTGTACTACTTCCCTAATAAGGTTAAATATGGTTCAGCAAATCATCCCTTTATTCCCTAGTAAACACATTTGTAAGCATTTAGAGAACATTAAAACAACTCATTTGTAATTGAAGTTTCTTTTATTTTTAATCTGAATCTTGACCAGAATTATAGAGAACGTCTTCATGCCGACCAAAGATATTTTACAAGGCAACTTTCCAATAAACAGAGTCATGGCTTATTAAAAAGAACCCTTTGCATACTTTAGCTTCCATGTCATTGGAATAGTTCCCATGTAAACTTGTAACCACCAGAGATCCCACAGATGTTTTTCTATTTTTTTTTCCTTCTTAATACGCCCACATGTGAAGAATTGAATCAGGGAGGAAACCGAGATATTATTCCAAAAGCCAAAACGCCCCCTTTGAAATGAATTGAGTTATAATGAATTTGGCAGACTTTTTTTTTTTTAAAGGCAGGAAAAGATAAATATTTCACTAGTAGAGAGTAACTGCGATCTCTGAAGCTATGTCAGTAAAACAACAGGTGGGTGGTGATCATTACATCATTCTTTGTTACCAGATTGGAATAAATATTGTTTTGGCTCGGGCTTTCTTTAATATCTTCTTGATTAATTTGTTACTTAGAAGAACGTGTTCTGTTTTAACTCTGCAAGACAACTGTTCTCAACGTACAAAGTTTTAGTGAGAAATTTATTCTTTTCGACATTAAAAAAAAATAAAAATCAAATAAATCAAATGAAACAAGGTCATGGTGGACATTTTTAGCATTGCCTTTATGGTCTCCGAAGGACAACATGTAGTGGAAATGATTGGAACTCAGTATAAGATGCTTCCTCTGCTATACTGGTGTTGTGACCGTAATCTAAAAGTGATATGTGGTTGGTAACCTTACAGAGGCTACTGGTCATGCTTTTGTTGTAATCTAGCACTACACTTAAAGGTATATGGGAAATAAAAGGCTTTTATGCTCTACTGCTGGGCCATTACCATTTCCCCATAACTTAAAAGTGATCTAATAGAGTATATTGGCATGTATGAGATTGGGAGTGACCATCAAGTTTGTGGATATACTTTTAGTGTGTTGTAGAAAGGCAAATGGGATTGCTGCTCCAGACAAGAATGTCCACATGTTGGTTACTACTAATGCATCTGCCAAGAAAAAAGTATACCACAGTATTAAAGGAGGGTGACAGGCATTTATGCACTGGGATTCCCACAGAACTATGACCATGTAGACCAGGCCTGCACAACTTGTCAAGTGAGAAGGGCCAAACTGCTCCAAGGAATACAGATTTGGGCCGCATGGGTAAAATCATCATCATCATCATCATCTCTCCCCCAGCACCTCATCATCATCCTTATATCTCCAGCACCCCTCAATCTCTCCCAGCACCCTCATCATCCTCATATCTGCCTCAGCAACCCTCATCCTGATATATATCTCCCCAGCACCCCTCATCAACATCCTCATATCTCCCCCAGCACCCCTCATCCTCATATCCCCCCTAGCACCCCTCATCATCTTCATCCTCATATCTCCTCTTCATATATCTCTCCCTGCACCCCTCATCATCAATGTTTGTGACTCCCCATCTCTCACACCCCCATCTCTCTCCCTCACCAATACACAATACTCACCCTCCACATCACACACAATACTCACCCTCCACATCACACACAATACCCCCCGCAGACCACACACATTCCAACTCCCCTGCATCTCACATCCCCCCTGCACCTCACCCCCCTGCACCTCACCTCACCCCCCTACACCTCACATCACTCCCCTGCACCTCACCTCACCCCCCTGCACCTCACCTCACTCCCCGTGCACCTCACCTCACCCACCCTGCACCTCACCTCACCCCCCCTGCACCTCACCTCACCCCCCCTGCACCTCACCTCACCC
Organism: Ascaphus truei; assembly: GCF_040206685.1. Lineage (NCBI taxonomy): Eukaryota > Metazoa > Chordata > Amphibia > Anura > Ascaphidae > Ascaphus > Ascaphus truei. The sequence goes on along the minus strand of NC_134487.1, from coordinate 244,443,876 downwards.
CCTCTGCACCTCACCTCACCCCCTCTGCCCCTCACCTCACCCCCCTGCACCTCACATAACCCCCCTGCACCTCATCCCCCTGCACCTCACATCACCCCCTGCACCTCACATCACTCAACTGCACCTCACCGCCCTGCACCTCACATCACCCCCCCTGCACATCACCCCCCCTGCACATCACCCCCTCCTGCACATCATCCCCCTGCACATCACCCCCCTGCACATCACCCCCCTGCACATCACCCCCCCTGCACATCACCCCCCCTGCACATCACCCCCCCTGCACATCACCCCCCCTGCACATCACCCCCCCTGCACATCACGCCCCCTGCACATCACCCCCCCTGCACATCACCCCCCCCTGCACATCACCCCCCCCTGCACATCACTCCCCCCCTGCACATCACCCCCCCCTGCACATCACCCCCCCCCCTGCACATCACCCCCCCTGCACATCACCCCCCCTGCACATCACCCCCCCTGCACATCACCCCCCCTGCACACACACCCCCTGCACATCACCCCCCCTGCACATCACCCCCCCTGCACATCACCCCCCCTGCACATCAGCCCCCCTGCACATCAGCCCCCCCCTGCACATCACCCCCCTTTCACCTCACATATCCCCCTGCACCTCACATATCCCCCTGCAACTCACATATCCCCCTGCACCTCACATATCCCCCTGCACCTCACATATCCCCCTGCACCTCACATATCCCCCTGCACCTCACATCACACCCTGCACCTCACATCACCCCCTGCACCTCCTCACCTCACATTACCCCCTGCACCTCCCCTCACCCCCCTGCACCTCAGATCATGGCAGGCACCGGAAGTGCCGCACTGCTAGAGCGTGCAGTCTTGAGAGCGGGCTGGGCTCGGCTCGGGGGGGGGAGGGGGGAGAGCGGGCTCGGCTCGGGGGGGGAGAGCAGACTCGGGGGAGGGAGGAGGGGGAAAGCCGCCGCCACGGGCCGCATAGTGAGTGCCTGCAGGACGCATGTGGCCCACGGGCCGCGTGTTGTGCAGGCCTGATGTAGCCGTACAGTAATTATGCCATATGTCATATGCTGCAGCAGTCAAAGAGCTAGCTTTGCTGTGCACTGGCTGAATATTTGGAGTTACCATGCCCACTCTAGAGTTGTTACCTTACTTGTTAAGGTCAGATGTATAATGAAGATAATGTCATTTTTTCCTTATGTAGCATTGAACAAAGTCCACATTAAACACTTTAGTGCAGCCCCGACTCACAACACGTCCAGCTCTAAATAAGTTAAATGCACATATAATTTTGCAGACACAATGAGTCCCGGCAAAATCCAAGCCATATATCTTTATATACTTGTGTACATCATGTTCACACCTCTTCCTGTTGATCTGCATTGCTATAATTGTGTACTACATTTCAAACAGCTATTTGTATAAATAATGACCCTTTGGGCATCTATTGTTGAAATGGGTTGTATGTTTAAATGTGATGGGTGAGGCTTACTGTATTTTACTGTAAACTTTCAGCAACTATCACAGTATCCAGGACTAAGTCATTATGACGACGACAATGGATGCTGTAAGAATCCCAAATGAGAAACTCCAAAAAGTGAATGTGCACATTGCCAATTGTATGTGCTATGTAAAACCCTTTGCCTTGATAATGTGACATGCAAATGAAATATTAGATGGCATTAATAAATTAGATTTATTGCAAAACTCTCAATTGCCTGTCAGCTTTCTTCTACATGAGGGGTGGGCAACTCCAGTCCCCAAGGGCCACCAACAGGTCATGTATTCAGACTGAGCAACTGATTCTGCCACCTGTGCAGAAGCAGGGATATCCTGAAAACATGACCTGTTGGTAGCCCTTGAGGACTGGAGTTGCCCATCCCCGTTCTACGTGTATCAGAATGTATCTGAAGGTAAAGTTCATTCTTGTAGCTCTGTGGTAATGTCACAGCCTTTGAACTGGGTAAACCTGGTTTGAATCCCAGTGCCAGTTTTATTTGTGACCTTGGGCAAGTCCCTTCACCTCCCTATGCCTCAGGCATCAAAAATAATATTGTAAGCTCTCCAGAGCAGGGACTGATTGTGGCAGCAAAGTGCTGTGTACACTGTAAGTGCTAAATATCTCAAACATTATTATTAATAGGTCAAAATAAAACAGACACTATTTTAAGTAGGAATGTGTTGAAATGCATAGAGCTGTTATTTTCTTCTATTTATGGTTGAATGCTACTTCAGATACGTAGTCCTACATCCAAATAGTAAGGCGTATCTGTGAACCGAGAAGTGAGGATTTGTGACTACAATATATCATTTGTTGATGAGGCCTCTGAAATGTATGAGACTGCAGGAGCTAAAGATCACGGAGACTCCCTGACTCCAAATCAGCAGACTCCAAATCAGCAAGACTTACAGCAATTCAGTGAGAGTTGGCAAGTTTGGATAAATTAACCTTAGACACAGGGTAATCCCCTTATAAACAACTATTAAACACAAAATCCTTTACAGACAAGAATATAAGAAAAAATAAAGGAACTGCCACTACTGGCCTTGAACCAAATATTTAATCAAGTCCAGCATCCTGTCTCCCACATTTGCAGTGGCTGGAAGCGTCTGGTTAAGAGCTGGCTAGAGCATCACCCACTCTCTGTCTAAGATGTGTCCATCACGCCAATTTCCATGTATGGACTTCCTCTCTATTAGTAGAACTAGTTCTGTTTTAAAACTATTCCTGCTATTAAGTAGGGATGAGGGACTCCTCTTCCTTAATGTTACTTTTATGTCTGAAGCACTTATTCCCATGATCTGTTATTTATATTATCTGTTATTTATTTGATTACCATATGTATTACTACTGTGAAGCGCTATGTACATTAATGGCGCTATATAAATAAAGACATACAATACAATACAAGTGGGCAGTCCTTCATATTACAAAATTGAACTAAGGACAGTGGCATGTTTACTAGGTTAACTGTGGCTGATTGGCACCTTAATATATATATATATATATATATATATATATATATATATATATATATACTGTAGATTATAATAAAAAAACATTTGTTTGGAATGGAAATGTAATATATATATATATATATATATATATAAATGGAAATGTAATATATATATATATATATATATATATATATATATATATATATATATAGTGACAAACGGCTTACTCCGGGGCTCCGCCGTCTGTCCGGGACTGTTAGAACACGGTCTTTTAGGGTAGGTTAAATGACGAGGCGTAACGTGCTGTTCCTTTAAACAGGCTATGCCTGGTTTATTCAGTCCCAGGCATCGAGACTGCCACAGTGCATACAAAAGAAACACAAGCAAAACAAAAGCCTGCTCACCTGAGCAATAACCTAACTAAGGTTTTCCCTGACTCAGGGTTGGAGTGGCTTTTCCACTTCCAACAACAAAAATAAGGAACTTTGCCGTTTTAGAAAGAAGGAGCAGAATGATTTAACCTGTTTGGGGAGAGGCTTTTCCCCTCTCTGCTTCCAGCAGCCTTCCTGCCTCCAGGCTCTTGGGGAGAGGAACCAGGAAATCAGTCTTAAATACCTGATTTCCAACTAGCAGGACAGGTGACAGAAATCAGGCAGCAGACAAACTCTGGTCTGGATCCCTCATCCCTCAGTTCCAGCACTTGCCAAACTGTGGGATGGAGTGCATGTATTATGAGGCTGCACATTCCAGCCTAAACAGGATAGAAACTGTTCAGTATCCTGGGAGCCCTATATATGGAATTTATTACCACCCCCTGGTTTCTGTCACAATATATACCCTTCCATTCCAAACAAATGTTTTTTTTGTTACAATCTACACAGTATATTTATCTTATGTATTTTGGTCATAAGACAGACACATTGATCTTTCTGCTTTCTTTGTAAAGCAATAATGAATCCATCATTAGTTAAACAAATAAACACAAGTAGCTGAAATGTAGTGTTCTTGGAGAGATGCAAAACATATTCATTTTTCACAAGATGCAACAGTGAAACAGTTGCTTTAAGGGTGATCGAATCCTTTATACGGAAGCCAATTACAGTAGACTGATAAAGATGTTCAGTTTTTGACCCAGTAGGTTGGACTTTGGTTTGGGTGCCTGCTCAAGATGTAGCCACTATGTCATGGGGTTTGACACTCCAGGGGCCCGATGGTAGTTTCTAGGAGAGATATTGTCATGCATTCCTATGGAGTGCAGGGCACGATCTGAACTATAGGTAAAGGAAAGAGTACTCCTCCTCTTCCATTTCCGAGTTAAGGCAGAAGTCCAAGCGGCACTTAAAAAAAAAATATATATATATGCAAACTTTAATTACCTTTATTGAAAACCAATTACTTTAGCTGCTGATCGATTCGTTCTCCCATGATCGATCAGCAAAGAACGTGCTTCCCAGGGTTCACTAAATGGCTGACTCAGTTTCAATCAATCCTTCAGTCAGTGTAACTCAGCAGCTACAATGTATTCTTGTATTACTAAGGTAACATTATCTATTGTTACAGTTTGCAGATGAAACTGCTGGGAACATTGGCAACAAATTATCACAAACAGCAAAGTGCTGCAAATATCTTGCACGTCTGGGGAAGGTGGGCTAAAACCTGCTATTGAAATCAAAGGATGCTCAGTATATTAAAACGCATTAAAGCAGCAGTCCAAGCTGTGTTTTTTAATTACATTTAATTTTTCCCCTTTAATATGTGAATCAATACAATCCACACAATGATAAGTAATTAGCTAAGTTGCCGATCAATCCGTTCTCCTGTGATCAATCAGCGAAGATTCGGCTTGGGGTTCACTAAATGGCTGTCAGTGCAGCAGAAGATGACCAACGATGCAAAGTTCTGTGGGGAGATAATGTGACCCGGCAGTCAAGATTCAATTGGTACACTGCTAGAGAGAGGGCAGGGCTCCAAAAGGGGTGTGCAAGAGCCTGTTTCAGAAGAGGAAGGGGATGTGACTTTGTAAATGGTTGCTATAGAAATCAAAAATGCTTGTTACATTATAATACATTAAAATGTAATTTCAGAGTTGTTTGAGAAAATACATGTAGCATTTTTTTTATAATACAGAACTGATTTATAAAAAAAACCCCACAAATGTGTGCTATTGCTTGGTCTGCAGCTTTATAAGTATCAATACTATTTTACCCCTTTTGTTTCTAGCTTTTTTCTTAATATTATATGCAAAGCATGTGACAATGTATAATTCCACATTCTTGCCTAAACTGGCAATCGTTTAGTGTTCCTGTTATAAATCTGCAAAAATCATGACTGTGTGCCTAACATAATGGCTGCCTTTCAGTTTCAAGTGATCGTTCAGTCCGTGTACCTCAGTAGCTACAATGTATCCTTATATTACGAAGGTAACATTATCTATCGTTACAGTTTGCAGCTCAAACTTCTGGGAACATTGGCAACAAGTTATCACAAACAGGAAAAAGTTGCAAAGATCTTGCACTGCTGGGGAAATGGGTTAAACCCTGCTCTAGAAATCAAAAGATGCTTTAAAACTAATTAAAAATGGCATTAAGCGTTGGATAATAAAAATATAAAAAATACCCCAAAAACAAAAAACAGTCACTATTATCTAATACTACAGAACTGATTTATATATATAAAAAAAACGTATAAGCATTCACATGTTTGACAGTTTTAAGAGTTCAATAAATAAATACAAAAAAATGTAGTCAGTATTATCTAATACTATAGAACTGATTTATTTACAAAACACACACAAAAAAAAAAAAAAGGATTTGCCCCTTTAAGGGACACTGTGGTCACGTGACTGTTCTTTGCTGGAGGGGCCACAATCCCTCTGACACTAAAAGGGCTTAGCTGCCTTTAAGAGGTTCCATGAATGTCACAAAGGCCAGCACTCCATGGGCCCCTATGACACTCATGGAATGCCATGCTATATAAGTTAATCTTCTAGTGGGAGATCACACTCAATGCTCCACCAGAAGTGGAGGACAGTCCACTCCCATTCCCACCAGCAGGAAGATACCCAAGAGCACATCAATGATACCCAAATGGTGATGTGATCAGAACTCCTGCCACCTTTACATAATATCTGGGGATCTTATGAATCATAGAAGGGAATTTTAGGGTCATTGGGTGTATTGTAACACACCATACAAACACCGTAGTTTCTTTTTCTTCATAATAAAAAAAAAGTTGATTTCGAGAAATAATGATCAATTGGTACAAGTGAAAAGGATATTTCCTACAAGTTTTGACTCTCAAGTTATTTTCATTTATCACAAGAAATATACATATACTGTATATATATATATATATGTAGAGGTATCAGTACCGTGTTAGCCGAGCTTCAATAATCAAAAAATAAATAGATGATACCGTTCTGTGGTTAACGAAATGCTTTTATTTGTGCGAGCTTTCGAGATACACTGATCTCTTCTTCCGGCGATGTTACAATGAATGAAGCAAGCAAAAGGTATACTTAACAACAGTGTCTAATGGAATGTTATCTGTGCTTGTCCTTCCCCCGGTGTGGATGTGTTTTATGGCTAGAGGTGTCAAAAGGTTCCTGAAAGCAAGTGATGTAAGAGTGTGTGTGTGTATCAGTGTGAATAAAAATGAATGGAGAGCCCACAGTATATACAGTGCTTTACAAAAGGTGTGTGTGGAGTGGGAGTGGATATAAATTGTGTGGGTGGGTGTGAAAATATGAGAGATTATAGCACAACTAAAAGTGTGTGTGGATACTATGTGGTCCCTATTGGTGTATAGGGATGGAAAAACAAGGAGTATTAGTATGTCACACTGATACACACACACTCTTACATCACTTGCTTTCAGGAACCTTTTGACACCTCTAGCCATAAAACACATCCACACCGGGGGAAGACTACATTAACCAGCCCAGTGTATGCTGTGACGGCCGCGGAGCAGATACTGTTGCTGTGGAGATAACTGTCTGTCCATATGACCCAGGGTGGTCTGAATGTTCGCCACAAAGACACTTATGTAAGTGGAATACTTTGTGTTTTTAATATTAAAAGCAGTATTATACTATTTTGCTTTTTCTTCTTTGTATAAGGATTCCCTTCCTTTCCTATGGAACATTTCTGATGTTGATCCGGAGTACCTATCTGGAAACTAAATTGGTAACTTCTAATAACCATAACGCCCTAATATCACATTATACACGTGAGTGCAAACTTTATAGAGCTATCAACATTGATTTCATATGTTGTAGTTGACAATATTGCACTGTTTGGTGTCTCTACTTCTATTTTCCATGTCCTGATGAGATTTGCGCACCTATTTTTCTTCGATTGCTGGTTGGATTTGGTCTGAATCCTGTGTCGGGAGCTGCATTTTCTAAGGACAGTATATTGTTTAATGTTATTTCGGTCTAAAGTGGTGTTATTTGCGCTTGATTATTTTTTCACAATAGTAAGAGACAAGTGACAGGGTACCTTTGGTGGTCACATATAACCCACACCTAGAAGCCCTATGCAAGATCGCCAGTGAACTACAACCCATTCTCCAGGAAGATACAAGACTGCAACAGGTCTTCCATGAAACACCCTTATTATCATACAGACAACTTCATAATCTCAAGAAAATGATGGTGAGGAGAAAAGTATTCAACAGTACAACTGAATGCGGGACAAGACCATGCCAGGATTCAAGATGCAAAACCTGAGCAATGTTCGACACAGCAGGCACAATACAAATACCACACAGGAATCTGGAGTACAAAATCAGAGGAACTTTCACCTGTTACAGTTACATAGTAGATGAGGTTGAAAAAAGACGTACGTCCATCAAGTTCAACATATGCTAAATTTAGACAACAGATACTTTATCCTATATCTATACTTACTTATTGATCCAGAGGAAGGCAAACAAAAAACCCCAGTAACATATCATCCAATGATATTTCATAAGGGGAAAAATAAATTCCTTCATGACTCCAAGGATTGGCAATCGGATTAATCCCTGGATCAACAACAGTAATACAACACCCTCTTACATTTCTACACCTTTGGTGTACACTCCCACACACACCTTTTGTAAAACGCTGCATACACTGTGGGAACTTTATATATTTATATTTACACACATACATACACACATACATACACACACGCACACACACACACACACACACACTCTTACATCACTAACATTCAGGCACTATTTAACACTAAAGTCATAAATCACATACTGCACAGGGGGTAGGGATAGGCTTCAGTCACAGATACATTCCAAGATGTATTGTAAATTGTTTTAAGTAAACCCTTTCTTGTTTTATTCACTGTAACACCGCCGGAAGAAGAGATCAGTGTATCTCGAAAGCTCGCACAAATGAAAGCATTTTGTTAGCCACAGAACGGAATGGTCTATTCGTCTTTGATTATAAGCTCGGCTAACACGGTACAGATACATATATATATATATATATATATATATATATATATATATATATATATATATATATATATTAAAGATTGTTGATGTTTGCAGCACATCATTAATACATGTATGCAAATGCCTATATGATAGTACTGTATACATACTACATACCGAATACTTGTATTATATCTGATCTCATGTAGGCCTATATGGGCTTGGTAAAAGCATTACAAAAATAACTTTTGATGAGTTCAGCAAGACAATGTGCTAGTTGTGGAAGTAGATAAGCAGGGTCGCAAAAATCTTTCTAGAGTTCCCACCAGAACCCTTGGTTGTTGAGTGGGGAGGGGGGAGGGGTTGTCTGCCCCCCCTCCCCACTGTCTGCACCTCTCTCACAACCCACTGTCTCTCACACACTCTCCCCTATCTCATACAAATTCTCCTCTCTCACTCACTCACCCACACACACACTCCCCTCTCTCTTCCCCATCCTCTCTCACTCCCCCTTTAATCTTTCTCACTGATCCCCTCCTCTCTCTCCTCCCCTATCTCTCTCCCCTCCTCTCTCACCCCTTTCTCTCTCACAGGCTTCCACCTCTCCACAGGCACTATCTCAGTGGTCTGCACCCAGGTGGCCAGTAGCGGAAGTTGGGCCAGACTTCTGGCAAAACATCCGGATTTGAACTTCCAGGGCGGGCTCCCCTCTGCCACCTGGCCCGGAACAGATATCACCGTGCTCCCCCCCCCCCTGTTGGTGGTCCTGTAGGTAAGTGTCGATGACAAGATTTTTACTCTTATTTCTGTGTTCTTCTTCAACTCCACATTAGTGTCTTGCTTCAACAACCTTGCAATATGTACAGTGCAAGGGGGATATAAAAGGCGGTTTAGGATATATCTAAACCATAGCCCTATTGATTAAATTGTCGTCTTGGTGTCCAGGGTGAACATGGTGAATATCCAGGGGCAGTAAAATGTACATAAGGTAGCACAGGTATTTCTACAAACTAGTGAAGGATTTGATAGAGCAAGACTGGAAGTCTAACTACAAACAGCACAAAACAAATATCACAAAATATACAATATGCGTTGATATAGTTAAGGGCTCATACCATTCAACAGAACAAAAGAAGGAATGTTACAGCAAATTTGAATTTGCAGTGAATGTCTCAAAATGAATTCAAAATAATAACATGTTTGACTCTTTGATAGCTCAAGAAAAATTTACTGAAGAATTTCTCAGTGATTTATGATGTGTAAAAGAAAATACTAAAGATCATTTTTCGAACGTTAATATATTCTTTAAACTGGGTACAGTAAGTGGGACTGTGACCCTGAAAGACGCATCAGCCGAGATAATTGTTGAAAATGGGACTATTCTATAGGAAACCTTCCTGCACTGGGAGATATCTTATGACCCATGTAAGTAAATGGGCTGTAATGTCTCTTCCAGTGGAAGAAGGTGTCTTATGCCATAGCGCTACTTAGTCAATATGGACCATGATGTTGAGACAAATATCTCCTTACATGTTAATTACATTTTTCTACCTAAGATTTTAAATTCTAATTCAAATGTAGACCGTACAAACGTGCCCTATTTTGTAAGGATTATATATTTATACGTGTTAATTTACTGGTAATATACATTCCTTTTGCAGTGATAAAGATGAAACAAAATAGTATGATAAAAGCAGAGGGGCTAATTTCCTAATGCCGTTTGGTAGGCTCTGACAAAGGTGGACTCCCACAAGGACCAAAATAGACTACGAGCAGTTTTCATAGGTAATAGATGCCCTTAAAAATATCAGACCACAAAGTTTTGTTAAAGTTATTTTTTCCTTTCACATTCTTAGAACTTTTGATCCATAAGTAGGATTGGGATGAAATGTAGTATTTTTGGTGTGCCAGGTTCGTTTTCTGCAAATGTACCAAATTACAGTACTGTATATTGGAAAATATCGACACCGAAAAAGCGATAAAACAGAAATGAGACCAAAAGTTGGACTTTATGTTTGTCCTTTCTTGTACTGGGCATGTTCCTGGACGTGCTATGTAATACATCTTGTAAAAACCCCTAATGGGGAATGTAAACATTCATATAAAGCTGTGGGGCGGATCAACAAATCTCCATTATTGACTTAACGAGATGTTAACTTAAGATAACATCTTGTGAAGTGCTAATGGTTAACTTCAAAGCTCACTAACGCAGTGTTAAGTGCTATTTTCAGCTGTAATTAACCCCTGAGTTACTATAACTGAGGTTTTTGCTAATGATATGCAAAAGAGGTGTTCCCTTTAACACCGCACAACCACAGAGCTCTGTTATAGTTAATGCAGGGATTTAACGCTAAGTTAGTTAGGTCAGAGTTAAAGGTTGCGTTACGCACATCCAGACCCTGAAATAGGTATTTTACAGGGCTTGGATAAGACCACAGTTAGGTATGAATTATGATTTTACTATCATATTGTTATTTACAGGGCTCTTTTCCTCTCCTGTCTTCTCCTTTTGAACTTTAATTAAACACCAGTAGAGGGGAATAACACTGCCTTTGGGTAAGACAAGTGTACTGTAACACCATATCATTTGAAACTAGCACAAAGCTATGCTAACTTAAGCCTATGTTAATGAGATAACTCACGGCTGGTGTTGTTGCATATATTTAGCTTTGTGGATCCCCTTTAAATGCAGGGAAAATGATGTCCATTACCTATTTAGGTTATGTTATGTTATTTGTCCTGATTAAAATCGCTCTGTGGATCTGCCCCTAAGTGTAAGCAATGTGATCATTTACATGTCACTACCCAGAGTCCTTATCTGCAGTTTAACCACTGTATGAAGTTTGACAATGGGGTGAATGAAGCAGGAGTGGTGGACTAGTGGAGGTCATGCAGAGGACCTCTTGGATTACTTGTCTTTGCTAGACCTGAGATTCAGATTCATTGAAGATGGTGATTTATGATAGGACAGACATAGAGTTAATTTATAATATAACACTTGAAGAGGAAAACAATGATCTTTCAAAAGCTCTGTACATGATAATTTTATCTACAGTATTAAGAACTATTGGCGTGGGAGAGATTTACAAATAGAGATGTGTGAAATTTTTGCAGCAGCTTGCAAGCAATTCAGAATTATAGGGCTTTTTGATGAAGGAGAATGACAGAGACAGAGAGAGATGTTACTCTGAATTTATAAATAAAAGTGTCAATGTAACACATTGGACCATGGGATCTATGTATCATTCTAGAGAAAAGTGTGTTTAGATGCAGTGCTCAGTTTGGAGCAGAGCTAGAACAGTTTCTTACATCCTATGCAGAATTTTATACTTACAACACCAGATATGGAGGATTTTTTTGGAAAATGAAAGGCATAAAGAGACATCTCATTATGGGTGCACCATGTAACTCCTCCCCAACTCCTCCTACAGACACTACCCAAGGTGCAAGGTAGTGCATACATGACAATACATTAACAAAAATAAAATTTTAGTGAAGTAATGATGTTGGTTTCCCAGGGAATTAGACTAACTCCAACTAAGCTAAGATATGCTTGAATTTTTTATGTACAGTATTGCTATTTGTTTCCTCTCCCTATAATGGTCTGCAGGTGTCCATGATCATAAAATGGTTAATGTCACCCTTTCTATGCCTCAGCGAAATGAAGAGCTAGGAATACTTTAGATTCTTATTTTAGATCCATGGCAGCGAATGGCCTAAAATGGAACCAAAAGTTCTTATAATTTATCGGTTTTAAACTAGAGAGCTTTACTCGTCACACTAAACCTTAATACTTCATGCAGTAGCATGTACATTTGTAGATTAGGTAAACAATTTCTTTACAGATTTACAGTGCAGGAGGCTTTTTAGTCTCTTTGTTGAGGCATCTGTATCTGACTTGTTTCTCCCAAACAACAGCTGACATTCTGAGAGGAGCAGAAACGAACTCCCATTTTGTGCATATTTAGACTACAGATGTGCAATAAGTTGTCTTCTTGTCTGTATTTCGTGTGCAAATGTAAATGTTTTAACATTCTCCTTGTTTTAAAGATGCAGTAACACATTTTTTTCATGTCTATTATTCCAATTTATGATTAGAGTTGTAAAATATGTAAAACAAGGGAATATTATTAACATCCACAAATGTTCACCCAGCTATAAAACTTGAAATTCTGGTGAGAAATGTGTCCTCTTCAACACATTCTTTACTGCAGATACCATTAACAGGGTACGGACACACAGAAATCCACCATTAGCATATTGAGGGCAGGTTGGCAGGGCGCCGACAGGGACGTAGAGTCGGGACAAGTGTCCCGGGCCCAGTGGCTGCAGGGTGCCCGGCAAACCTCTATATTCAGTTGCCGGGTGGCCGGACCTCTGGTTGCCGCAGTTTGGCCCCGCTCTCCCCAGCTGCTGCCTCTCTCTCCCACCAGTGCGTGCTGGAAGCTTAGTCTGACTTCTGGGTGCACCGAGCTTCCGGCGCACACCGGTTGGAGAGAGAGAAGCCCGGCTTGGGATGAGACAGCTGCTGAGAGCCTGGTGGCGGCAAACAGAGGTTGAGCCCAGATGCTGGGTCTCTACTTGCCACTGCTGGAACCCGTCTCCTAGCTCTCCTCAGCTGCCGCCTCCTCTTCTCACACCGGGCCTCTCTCTCCCTCTCCCACTAACCTGGGTGCACCCGGAAGTCAGGCTCAACTCCCAGTGCGCACTAGAGGGAGAGAGAGGCCCGGTGTGGGATGAGGCAGCAACAGCTCGGGAAAGCCAGGACCTGGCAGCGGCAACCAAAGGTAAGTGTATTGTGGGGGTTGGAGGTGGTAAGTGTATTTTGGGGGGATGAAGGGGTGGTAAGTATATTGGGTGGGGTGACAAGTGTATTTGTGGGGGTGGTGAGTGTATTTGTGGGGGGTTGGGTGGTAATACGTGTGGGGGCGGTAAGTGTATTTGTGTGGGGTAGTATGTGTATTTATGGGGGTGAAGGGTGGTAAGTGTATTTGTTGGGGGTGGGAAATGTATTTGTGGTGGGTGGGATGATAAGTGTATTTGTGAGTGGTGGTAAATGTATTTGTGAGGGGTGGGGAGAGGTAAGTGAATTTGTGGGGGGTGAGGGTTAAGTGTATTTGTGGTAAGTGTATTTGTGGAGGGTGGGGCAATGGTTAGTATATTTGTGGTGGGAGTGGGTGATAAGTGTATTTGGAGGGAGGGAGATAGTGAGGGAGGGAAGAGTGAGAGACAGAGGGGGGAGAGACATACAGATGTTAAAGGGGAGAGCTCACAATGCTGCCAATACAGGGGGTGGGGGATTTGGCGAAGGTGTAGTTCTGGACCTCAGGAAATCTGTCTGCAGCCCTGCAGGTTGGAACTTGGTAGTTGGAATGATATTGACCAGGCTCAAGTGATGAGGATGAGCTGCACTGATTGTAGGGATTATACCGATGACTAATTTGTTTAAATAATGATAGTGCGAGGTTGAAGATCCTGCTGGCTGACAGGACTTAATTTCTTTTGGCCCGTGTAGGCCCAGGAGTGCAAAAATCAGGACCAACAAGGCTCCAACTGCTCCTATATCAACTTCTGAAGGTCAAGCGTAGGCTGCAGGAGTCCCTAGTCTCCCTATGCTTGAGCAGTGAGCACCCCTGTTAAGTACAATACATTGAGAGATGCTGAACAACATTTTCCCTCAACCAGGGTATGTGTGTATGTACAGTATAAGGGTACTAAAGCAGGGTACCACCAGTACCACTTTGTTACAGCCTGTAAGAGAACCATCAGATTCCTCAGGACTGCAAACATGGAATGCATTCTGAACAAGTTTAAGCTTTTTTATTCGTGTTTGTTTAGCAAAAAATGCAAATTTCCAATGAAAAATGCAGAACTTCCATAGCAAAAGCTACATGGGTAAAAGCATTCACAAACCTTTTGCAGACATTCCAATTTCTCTGAAAAATTGTGAAAATTATTGTGAACGAAAATGCGAGACATTTGTGCCTTTCTGTACCGTTGCTGGTTGCAAGAAAGGATATGGACACACAGGGCAGAAGTAGGGGTAATACACCGACCTTGGCCTGGGATCAGAGGCCAGGGATGCAGGGGTAATCAGATACATTCCGGGGTCGAGGTAGGCGGCAGGCAAAGGGTAGTCAGATTCAGTTCCAAGGTCAAGACAGGCAGCAGCCAAAACAAAGACAAGGGAGAGCTCAGACAGGACAAGGTAACCAGTACTTTGCACTAGCAAAGACTAGTAGCCACTGCCTGCTATTTAAGACCAGAGGCAGCTGCTGGCAATGAGAGTCAAAGAAAGGCTGATTTCCTGTCAGAGGAGTAAGAGCAGGATTTGCAAGGAAGCAGAATTATGTCACTTCCTGGATGTTCAGACAGACCCCTTATAGTATCCCCCCATTCAGGGTCAAACTCCGGGGCAAGAAAGCCCTGGTTTTTCTGGCCGACGACGATGTAACGCCTTGACTAGAGCTGGAGCATAAAGATCCTGAGACTTCACCCAGCTCCTTTCATCAGGACCATACCCCTTCCAATCAACCAGATATTGAATCGATCCTCTGGAGTTACGAGATTCAAGTATCTGCCGCACTTCATATTCAATTTGACCCTCAACATTTACCAGACTAGGAGGGGGAGGATCCTCAGAAAAGCGATTCCTCACCACAAGTTTCAGGAGGAACACATGGAAGTGGTGGGAATTTTTACAGAGGAGGGGAGCTCCAGCTGAAAGGTAACTTAATTTATCTTCCGGATGATGCTGTATGGACCAATGAACCGTGGTCCGAGTTTAGCAGAAGGCTGGCGCAAACAGATGTTTCGCATTGAAAGCCATACCTTATTCCCGATGGAGTATGGGTGTGATGGCCTCCGGTGCTTATCCGCTGATTTCTTTTGTCTCTCGGTAGCCGAGTGAAGGATTACCTGAATCCCCTTCCAATGGTCCTGTAAATTCTGTGCCCTGGTATCTGCCGTTGGGACATCTACTGGTAGAGAATGAAGGGGAAGAGTACGAGGATGGTAACGCCAAGCTGCGAAAAATGGGGAACAGCCCAAGGAGTCATGTGATAGACTGTTGCAGGCAAACTCTGCTAGTGGTAAGAGCTCTGCCCAATAATTCTGATGTTCACTTGTATAGCACCTGAGGTATTGCTCCAAGGATTGATTGGTGCGCTCGGTTTTCCCATTAGATTGTGGGTGGTAAGCAGATGAGAAATGGAGATCAATCCCTAATCGCCTGCAGAACGCCTTCCAAAATTTTGAGATGAACTGAGACCCCTTGTCTGAGACGATCTGTATAGGCAGTCCATGCAGATGAAGTACCTCCTTGGTCATGATGTTTGCCAGTTACGGGGAGTAAGGAAGTTTTTTTAGGGGTACAAAATGAGCCTGTTTTGTAAAACGATCCACAATAACCAAAATCGTAGTCATGCCTTGAGAGGGGGGAAGTTCCACAATAAAGTCCATGGAAAGGTGTGTCCTAGGACTGGAGGGTATAGGCAGTGGCTGCAGAAGCCCACATGGAAGTGTTCAAGGAACCTTAGTTTGGGCACACACACTGCAGGCCGAGACGAAGTCCTGTACCTCTGTTTTTAATTCTGGCCACCAAAAGGTCCTCTTCAGGAGATCACATGTTTTCTGAACCCCCGGTGGCCTGTGAGCTTGGATTCATGTCCCCATCGAAGAACCGGCTGCTGAAGGAGAGGGGGAACTAAAAGTTTGGATGGAGGAATGGATACTCCTGTAGTAGCCTTGGTATGGGCTAAATAGCAGACACAATCTTAGATGAGGGAATGATGGGGCCTTTGTCCATTGAATCAGTGTCATCCGTGGAGAACTGGCGTGATAGGGCATCCACTTTAACAATTTTGAAACCCGGTGGTATGGTCTGTAAGAATCGTAACTGGTACGGCGGTTCCCTCAAGAAGGTGTCTCCACTCCTCCAGAACCATTTTAATGGCTAGAAGTTCACAATTGCTCACATTGTAGTTGTGTTCTGCAGGAGAAAACTTTTTAGAGAAAAGAAACACGGATTTAACCAACCTTGAAACTCACTTCTCTGTGACAGGACTGCACCTGCTCCAACATCAGAGGCATCCATTTCGACGATAAAAGGATGATGAGGATCGGGGTGTTTCAGGATGGGTGCAGAGTTTCTTGAGCTTCAGAAAAGCTGCCTGAGCCTGCAGAGACCAGTTAATTTGATCTGCCTATTTCTTTGTCATGGCTGTGATGGGTGCAACGATTTTGGAAAAATCCCGAATGAATCGCCTGTAAT
Organism: Ascaphus truei; assembly: GCF_040206685.1. Classification (NCBI taxonomy): domain Eukaryota; kingdom Metazoa; phylum Chordata; class Amphibia; order Anura; family Ascaphidae; genus Ascaphus; species Ascaphus truei. Next base: position 244,427,210 of record NC_134487.1, on the reverse strand, counting down.
AATTTGCGAAACCCAAGAATCTTTGGATGGCTTTTAATCCCTTAGGTACTGGCCAGTTCAGAACAGCAACAACCTTGGCAGGATTCATTTCTAGGCCCTGGGCAGAGATGATGTATCTGAGAAAAGAAAGACGGGATTTCTCGAATTCCCACTTCTCAAATTTAGCGAAGAGATTGTTTGTTTTGCAGGAGGCGTTTAAGGATCACCCTCACCTGCTGATGATGTTGTTCCAGGGTTTTAGAATAGATGAGGATATCATCTAGTTATACGATAACTGAGGAGTCTAACATGTCTCTGAAAATTTAGTTCACGAAAAACTGGAACACTCCGGGTGTATTGCATAGGCCGAAGGGCATCACCGAGTACTCGTAGTGGCCATCGCGTGTGTTGAAAGCGGTTTTCCACTCATCACCCTATCATATCCTTATAAGGTTATAAACCCCTCTTAAATTGAGCTTGGTAAAAACTGTTGCCCCATGTAGACGATCAAAGAGTTCGGTGATTAGAGGAAGAGGATACCGGTTCTTGGCAGTAATTTTATTCAAACCCCGATAATCAATACAAGGTCTCAATGATCCATCCTTCTTTGCCACAAAAAAAGTCTGCACCAGCAGGAGAACAGGATTTGCGAATGAATCCTCGCTTCAGGTTCTCATCGATGTAGGTCCTCATCACCTTGATCTCCGGTTCGGAAAGAGGATACATACGTCCACGGGGAGGAGTCATCCCAGGAAGGAGATCGATCGCACAATCAAACGGTCGATGCACAGGTATTTCTTTGGTCTGCCCCTTGTCGAAGACCCGCTTAAGCTCATGGTAACAGGCCAGGAGACCGGGTAAATCCTCCAGTGCCGGTAGCAGAAGAGTACCCACAGGATGACAGGGTGAAAGACATTTGCCATGGCAGGCAGATCCCCAAGTTATTATCTGACCCGAAATCCAGTTGATCTGGGGATTGTGGGTGCGTAGCCAGGGAAGTCCTAGTACCACATCGATGGCTGGGGAATTGATAACGTCCAGCTAGACGAGTTTGTGGTGCAAACCACCAACTGCAGCCTTGATTTGGAATGCCTCTTGTGATACGACACCTGATCCCAGCAGTCTACCATCAATGGAAGAGATAACTATGGGTACATCCTTCCTCTGGAGAGGGATCTTGATCCGCTGAGCAAAGGCCTTATCCAAAAATATACCAGCGGCTCCTGAGTCCACGAAAGCCTTTGTTATCATGGAATGGTCTTGACAGGATAGGCAGATGGGGACCATCAAAGACAAGGAGATGGGGAGAGGGTGCTGATTTCCTGTCAGGGGAGTAAGGGCAGGATTTTCCAGGAAGCAAGATGTCCGTGGTAGCTTCGGACCAGATTATGTCACTTCCTGGATGTTCAGACAGATCCCTTATACTTTCTACTTATGATATGTTTAAATTTAGTACAAGTACAATTAGTGCAAGTGTTCTACGCTGTTATGTTTTGTAGACATGATCTGGAGCACATATAAAGTTTATGGTGGTACAGTATGGTGTAGTGGAAGTATGACGAGCAATTTCTTCAAAGGTTGGCAGTGAGCCCTAACAAGCTGGGATGTGAAGATGGGTTTATGACTGTCAATGACGTCATCACAAAGGCCTCCCCCCTTTTCAGTTTTGGCCAAGTGGTGTCGGCAGGGTGTAAGGTTGGCATTTGCTGGTTCTTCAATGAGACCATTGCAGATGGTAGGCCTACAGTGCATGCAAATGCAAGCACGTGTAGGCATTGTGCGGGAGTGCAATCTGCGCTCAGATGTTTTATGAAAGTCAAGCCAAGATTTAACATGCCTGGGGGTAGGGAGGCTCTTGGAAAAGTGAATGATGCCGGTGAACGTCAGCGAGATGGGTTTATGGTTAAACATGTGTAACCCTGTGTAGTTTATGGGTTATATGTCTTTCTCCTCCTGAGTAGTAATCCCTGATAAGGGCAGGTTGCCAGGAGTAATCATGAGGTTATCCCTCATCCCCTGTGATGTGTATTGTGTAGTGAAGGAAGTGACATTATGCTCTGTGTCCACTTACAGTGACACAGGGGTGGTGCCTACTGAAGCTATATAGTATGCATTACTTGCTGAATTTAGAGAGTGTCTCATCCCACCTGAATGAGACTGTCTGACCCAACACACTGCCAGGGCTCTGGTAAGGATTGTGGCCCTCCCCTAGGGGAGAGGTGGGCAGACTATTCCCCTTACTCTATTAGGGAGTAAGGGAAGAGCAAGGACAGCTTCTAGGGCCCTGACTAGGAGTGGTGTCCAGGGACTTCCTTCAGGTGGGCAACCTTTATGATGAGCGGCTAGAGACCGGCCGCAATGATGGGCAGTCTGCCACTAATGATGTTAATAAAGAATGTACAACATGAAAGAACCTTCTTGCCTGAGAGTGGACTCATTCAGGGAGAAGCTCCACCCAGAGGTTCTCTTTCAGAGACTCCTCCCTGCTGTTGTGGGGACCTGGAAGAGATGGAGGCGCTGTACCAGAACTGAGTAGTTCTCAGCATTACCTCATGAGCCAGTCCTGATGTATTTCCCCATATCACCGCGGAAGACTCAGGAGTTCTACAAGCCAGCAGGTGCACCACATTACATGTAACATGGGGCAGTTTCCTCACGTAAGGGTCCAAGGTGAGATTGGGGAGGGGGGGGGGGGGGAACACTGTTACACATGTATCCCAAGAAGCGGAAGGCAAAAATAATTAGTAACGGTATTGAAGAGGGTTTTTGGATTTCTTTTGAGAAGAGGGAGTCAGGGTGTTTTTCTGCTAATTTAAAATCAATTTATTAAATTAATGATATCGCAGAAGAAAAATTGTTGAAAAAGGTTTCGTTAGGTAGGATGGCAGGTCCTTTTGAGGAACCCCTATTTGTTAATGTAAGAGTTTGTCCTCTGGTGCTGGTACCAAAAAAAGGAGGCAGGGAAGTATAGATGAATTTATCATCTTTCTTACCCTAAAGGCAAATCGGTTAAGGATGGAATTGACAGTGAAGATTGTACAGTATTTTCATAAGATGGAGTTGATAAGGGAAACAGGAAAGGGAGTGTTGTTGACAAAAACAGATATCAAGGCCTTTCGTTTGTTACCAGTGCATCCGGATTAATTTAATTTGTTGGGATGTCAGTAGAGGAATCAGTTCTTTGTTGATAAATGTTTGCCTACGGGTTGTTCATTATCGTATTACTACTTCAAACTTTTTGGTACATTTTTAGAATGGGTAGTTGAAAAGAGCCTGAGAATGTTGCATTGTTTGTAGGATTTTTTATTTGTGGGGCCTAATGACTGTCGTGTTATCAATTGGTGTGCACGTTTCAAGCAGTCGCCAAGCGTTTTGGAGTACTGTACCTTTGGCTGAGGAAAAGACAGAAGGTCCCATACAAGTAGGGTTGCCAGGTGTCCGGTACTGAACAGGCATTTGGTTTCTCTGTCCAGTAAAAAATGAGAGATAATACCGGACATGAATGTGTCCGGTGTTACCTCTCTGGACTTAGTAACCAATTGCGGGATTTCCCCTGAGAAGGGATACAGCAGGGCTGCTGCTGCTTGGGGGCTGGGCAGCTTTCTCCATCTTAATTGTAATGCAGCCAACTAGGAGGAGGTGGCAGGAGCCTGGGGGTGGGGCCAAAGAGCGGAGGGAAAGCATGTAGCAGAGAGAGGTGAGGCTGTGTCCAGTGTGTATTTTTATACTGTTTTGTCCTGGTGTGTGTACTTGTACTTGTACTTGTATTGATTTGTGTGTTTGTCTTCTCTGGCTGTCCTGTGTGGGTGATAATGTCAGGGAGGGGGGGGGGTGAGGATGAAGGGAGGGGGGATGAGAGGATGAAGGGAGGGGGGATGAGAATGAAGGGAGGGGTGGATGAGAGGATGAAGGGAGGGAGATGAGAGAGGATGAAGGGAGGGGGTGAGAGGATGAGCGGAGGATGAGGGGAGGGAGGTGAGTGGACGAGAGGGTGAGAGGATAAGGAGAGAGAAGATGAAGAGGGGTGGCTGTATTGCTCGCAATGGGCCTGTATGACTGCAGGTCAGTTATTAATAAATGATCTGTCCATTACGTCATTTCTTCTAAATTTCACTCCAAGCATACACCAATTTGCATTATTTCATATTCTATTTCCCCAAAAAATCCCCGGAAGGGCGCTCCCTGCCAAGACCTCCCCATATTTTTTACGAAACAGAATATAAAGTGGTGTAAATTGGTGAGTACTTGCAGTGAAATGTAGAAAAAAATTACGTAAACAGTCAGGTCATTTATAAATAACTTTCTTCTTCACCAACGATTTTCGTGCGCGTCGCACCTTTCACCATTTTGTCCAGTGTTTTTGGACAAGCCACCTGGCAACCCTACATACAAGTGTTATCTTTTTGGGGCATTGAAATCAATACTGAAGAAATGTTTTTTTTAGGCTTCCTTGGGAAAGATTGCTGAACTTAATGGTTTTGGTTGAAAAGGTAAAAAGGTCTAAAAAAAGTTACATTAAAACAAGTGCAGTAACTTTTAGGACATTTTATGTTTGCCTGCAGTGTTATACCTATGGGTGGAGTTTTTGTAGGAGTTTCTATAATAAATGCTGTGGCAGTTTTCATTGAAATGACGAGCCTGTCCATTTATTTTGAATTTTGATGGGACTGCAAGAATGAAAGGGATGGAGGAATTCAGCAATCATGTAAACAGAACATATCCAAGGGAACCACGCCAAGCGTTGTGACTTGCATTCACCTGCCTATGTTTTCATCTCTTACATATTTCCCACATGATGTAACTGTTTTTAGGCTCGGTCGGCTTTTAAGACGCTATGCCTCATTTGCCTTAAGGTACCAGATATTTATATTTTGCATTGCAAACAGTACTGCCTACTTGGAATGATACTTTTTTGACACAGGCGCCATAATATAGGCTCAGGGCTTAGGAATGGATGGAACTTATAATGAAGTATCGTGAAAGTTCTCAAGAAGGTGCAATCCTACGTAGCCAGATGAAAAACAACTTTAAAAAAAGAGAAAAAAAATAACAGTTTAAACAAAGATTTGCCGTTTTTTTTTCTTTTTTAAATTAATTACAAATTAAATTTCCTAGGGACCTCTGAATTGGAAAGAGTTTGCCATTTAAGTGTTTTCTTTACCCTGTCCTCATCAAGATAGAGAGGGGGACTCTGGCTGTGCAAGCGCTTGCTGAAAACACAGCGGCATGAGACAAAGGAGCAGCCAGAGAGAATCAAACCCCACCCAAGTCCCTGCTCATTATGTTTACAGACTAACTTTAAAAAATGATTTAAAAATACTTATTGGTGTTAGATTTGGGTATCACTATCACCCAGATGTAACTCCTTAAATATGTCTCATTGCCATTAGTTCACTTGGGTCCTAGAGGGATTGTCTCTTGAAATGGTCAAAGAAGTGAAGTATAATGATAATATTTTCCTTCATATATTGTGATCACGTAGCACACAATGGCGTACATGGAAAATTCTGGAGGCACAATGGGCCAGATCCACAAAAGGGTGCAACACTTTAGCACAGGGGTGCGCAAACTGGGGGGCACACCACCAAGGGGGGGGGCACAAGATTGTTCAGGGGGGGGCGCGGCATTTGCCCACACCTAGAAGCCCTACACAAGATCACCAGGGAACTACAGGGAAGATCACTCTGGGAACAGGCAACTACAGGCAAGATTACCAGGGAACTACAACCCATTCTCCAGGAAGCTACAAGACTGCAACAGGTCTTCCCTGAAACACCCTTATTATCATACAGACAACCTCATAATCTCAAGAAAATGATGTTGAGGAGTAAAGTATTCAACGGTACAACTGAATGCGGGACAAGACCATGCCAGGACGCAAGATGCAAAACCTGCACAATGCTTCACTCAGCGGGCACAATACAAAAACCACACAGGAATCTGGAGTACAAAATCAGAGGAAGTTTCACCTGTCCTCTAGCAATGTCGTGTACCTTATCATCTGCATGAAATGCCCAGGGGGCTGCTACTACATAGGTGAGATGGGAAAGGGCTAAACAAGAGAATGAATCTGCATCACACGGGGAACAAGAGACAGTCCTGTTGGCGAACATTTCTCAGACTCTGGCCATAAGATGAACGATCTGAAGGTGGCCATACTCAAAGGTTATCTTAGAACACCGAAAGAGAGATGGTTGCATGAAAACAAATTTATGCAACTGTTCTGAAAACTTAGCAGTGGCCTAAACTGAGACCGCATCTTCACGAGACACTACCCTGACACAAGAGAACTCTCTTCCCATGAGTGCTAAAGGCCATGTCTACTATATACACAGCTGTCTCGTACACTATATACCAATAGGGACCACATAGTATCTACACACTCCAATAGTAATGCTTACATTTCTACACCTATCCACATCATTGGTATACACTCCCACTCCACACACAAACCTTTTGTAAAGCGCTGTATGCACTGTGGGTGCTTTATAAATGTATGTTTACACACACACACACACACACTATTTATAAAAAATGTTTTACCAGAAACTAATACATTCAGAGTTACCGCTCGTTTTAAAGTATGTTCTGGGCATAGAGTTGAGATGACAAATAATACATGGTTACGAATACAGTTACATAAGTGAACAGGGTATACATTATATACAAGACATTGCATGCACTGTTAAAGATAATATATATTATAGGCATATATAACAGTTACAGACCAGATTAAAATGTGAGACAGCCTTAGTTTTGAAAGAACTTAAACTGGTGGTGGATGTGAGAGTCTCCGGTAGGTTGTTCCAGTTTTGGAGTGCACGGTTAGAGAAGGAGGAGCGGCCGGATACTTTGTTGAGCCTTGGGACCATGAACAGTCTTTTGGAGTCAGATCTTAGATGATAAGTGCTGCATGTGGTAGGGGTGAGGAGCTTGTTCAGATAGATGGGTAGCTTGCCTAGAAAGTATTTGAAGGCAAGACAGGAAAGGTGAACTTGCATCTAGTTCTTTGAGCATTTTGCAGTGATGTGTGTTGTAGTCCCATTGGAGAACAAAACGGCATATTGAATTGTAGAGGGTGTCAAGTTTACGAAGGTGGGTTTGGGGTGCCGAACCGTATATTATGTCTCCATAGTCGATAACTGGCATTAGCATCCACTGTGCGATACGCTTTCTGACCAGCAGACTTAGGGAGGATTTGTTTCTACGTATAAAGTACACCTAGTTTGGCATAGGTTTTGGATGTCAGGGTATCAAGGTGCATCCCGAATGTTAAGTGGGAGACAAACCATATGCCCAGGTATTTAAAACTAGTAACAGGAGTTAGGGTGGTTTTAGCGTTGGTTCTGATCTGGAGCTCAGTCACTGGAAGCTTTAAAAATTTAGTTTTGGTCCCAAATACCATTGTTACAGTCTTGTCAGTGTTTAAAAACAGTTTGTTTTGGGAAATCCATTTTTCGAGTCTCAAAATGTCAGACTGAAGTATGTGTTCAAGGTTGGAGAGGCTATGGCTGTGTGCACATAGGATTGTGTCATCTGCATAAATGTGTATTGAAGCTTCCTTACAAGCTATGGGAAGATCATTGATGAACACTGAGAAAAGTAGGGGCCCCAGAACAGAGCCTTGCGGGCCTCCATAGGTGATATCCACAGGGTTGGAGTTAGTGCCTGCGATGGACACATGTTGGGATCTAACTTATAGATAGGACTGAAACCAGTTTAAAGCATTCTTCCTTATTCAAGAGCTCTGGAGTTTGTTAAGCAGGATAGCATGATCAACAGTATCAAAAGCCTTGGCAAAATCTAGGAATACTGCACCAGTGAGTTGACCCCGTTCCATTCTACACTGGATTTCATTGCAAGTTTTTGGCAGGGTAGTTACGATGGAGTGTTTGGGGCGAAAGCCAGATTGGAATTGGCTAGGAAAATTTGTCTTGGTATAGTAATCGCTTAATTGGGAGTGAACACATTTTTCCATGACTTTGGATAGTATTGAGAAAAGAGAGATTGGCCTGTAGTTTAAGACAGTGTTTTTGTCCCCACTTTTGAAGATTGGGACAACTCTGGTAGTTTTCCAGGTCTCAGGGATATGGCCTGCAGACAGAATAGAGTTGACTATCGAAGCAATTGGTTTGGCAATGGCCGGGCATCAAGTCTTAGGAACTTAGATTGCAGTAAATCAGGTCCACATTGGCTGCTTAGTTTTAATTTGAGGAGCGCTTGTGTAATCTCCTCTTTGGATACTGGGCCAAATTGAAAATTGTGAGCAGTGTTGGGAGGGGGTGGGGCTATATGGGTACTCCCAGAATGAGATTCATGTTTATGGTTTGGGTTGCGTTTTGCTAATAAGTTAGTAGCACACCCCACAAATTAATCATTGAATGCATTTGCAATGTCAGTGGGGTTTGTCAGAGTAATATCCCCCTTAGTGATATTACTTGGTTGTTGATGGTTAGAAGTCTGGAATATGTTGTTGATAACCTTCCAGAAGTTAGCTGGGTTTGATGTATTCTGGAGGAAAATGTCAGAGTAATATTGTGCTTTTGCATGCCTTGTTTGCCTTGTGCACATGTTCCGCAGGCATCTGTAGTGATTGAGATACTTGGTTGTGCCAGTTACTTTGTAGCTTTTCCACAAGGCATCCCTGAACTTGTAGAGTGCTATAAGGTCAGTTGTAACCCATGGAAGGTGGGCCCCCGTACCCTTATTCTTCGTAGTGGAGCATGGGTATCGCAGAGTTTTAAGAACTCGGATTGGAAATAGTTGAGCGCAGAATCAGGGTCGGGAATTAAATCAATTCTGTGCCAAGGGCAGTTAGTTGGTAAGGTAAGCCAGAAACTGTTATGGGTTAAAATTTCTAAATGTTCTAGCGAGGAGAACTTTAGGGCTTGATTGGGGTGGTTTGATTTTCCGTACACAGTACACTATTGCATGGTCACTGAAAATGTCAGGAAGGATGCCAGAGAATTGGATTCTGCTGGAATTTGAGGAGAGAATACAGTCTAGCAAGGAATGGTTGTGCGATTTCAGGTTTGTCCGTGTGGGTTGGGAAATGAGTTGTGATAGGTTAAGCGACTCTTACATCACTAACATTCAGGGACCATTTAACACCTTAAGTCATAAATCGCATACTGCACAGGGGGAGGGATAGGCTTCAGTCACACATACATTCCAAGATGCACTATTTTAAAGTAAAAACCTCTCTTGCTTTATCCATTGTAACACCGCCGGAAGGAGAGATCAGTGTATCTTGAAAGCTCGGACAAATAAAAGCATTTTGTTAGCCACAGAACGGTATCGTCTATTAGTTTTTGATTATATATAAACACACACAGCCTTCCTGGGGCCCAGGACTCAAGTTTCCACTGCCCCTTGTGTTGGCGGCCTTTGTGAGGCCCCCCTCTATCTCTCACCCCCTCATCCTCCTCTCACCCCCTCTAACACACCCTCCCTCTCGCCCTCTCTCTCTTACACCACAACCCTTGCACCCTTAGCTCTATCTCCCCCGCATCTCTCCCTACACTCAATAAACCCCTCTTCCCATTATACTCAATGACCCCTCTCACCATATACATACAATAGCCCCCCCAATACACCCAATTACCCCTCTCCCCAATAAACCCATTGACCCCTCTCCCCAATACACCCAATAACACCCTCTCCCCAGTACACAATACCCCCCTTTCCTCAATACACATAATACCCCCTCCCTCCAATACACATAATACCCCCCAACACAAAATAACCCCCACCTCCAACACACACAAAATAACCCCCACCTCCAACACACACAAAATAACTGCACCTCCAACACACACAAAATAACACCCCTCCACACACCAAACTCATGAGGCCCTGGCTCAGAGCGGGAAGGTCCTGAGGTACCGTCACCGAGCAGCCTGCAGCCACCCCACCCTTCGGTCACCTTCCCATCCCAGACTCCCAGTCTCCCCCCTCACATCACCTTATTGCCCAGGCTAAGGTAGGAGCCTTCCCCCCGCGAATACACAATTCCCGGTGGGGGTGATGGGGCTTCCGTTCTGGAAGGTGAGAGGAGAAAGGGCCTGGGGAGGTTACATGGCTGCTTCTCTCTGTTGGTCCCGGTGTCTGTGCTGCCAATTCCTCCCCTGGGCCACAGTGTGTGTGTGTCAGGCACACTTCTATGGTTTCCCCTCCTCTCTCTCTCTCATGAGGAACAGCAGTTGAAGAGGCAGCAACTAGACGCCCAATGAGGGAGAGAAGCCCGCACTAGCTGGGGCCGGCAGCTGGACGCGGATGTTGGACCTGAACTCTGGCCGGGCCCAGCTTCCAGCACGACCTGCCAGTCGGCCCCCTGCAGCCACTAGCCCGGGCCATTGTCCCGGCCCTCCCCACCTGTCGGCAGCCCTGAACACACACAAAAATGACATTTTGAATTTTCAGACAAAATGGTAGTGACCTGGAGGATGAACATTCTCTTTTTTTTTTTTTTTTAAATCTGAGGAGTTGAAGTGATTGTTTGAAGGTATTAAAGTGGCAGTTTCTTATAAGTAACAAAACAAGCTAATTGTAGTGACATGTACAACAAATCAGTCTAAAAACTATTACGTGAATCCATTATTTATAAAAAAACAATAACCTTTCTTACCCTCTGTGGAATTTCCCTGTTAAATAGCTAGCACTGGTACTCAACATGGGACATCCCGTATAAAAGGCAGAGGGGATGAATTACAAACGTACAAAAACTGCAAACAGAAGTTTGTTTTGATGCATTGCTCAATTTTCTGTTTTGCATCAAATATAAGAAACAGTTCTACATATAATACAAATTGTTAGCCACAAAAGTTAACGCCACCTTTGACCTGGCGGGTGGAAAAAATGTTGATGCAAATACAAGACTAAGAATTGACGAGCTGAAAAGCAGAATCTGATACTTCTCATTATGATCTGAACTCCTCCCTAAATGCTCCTATTGACAGTCGCAAGATTGCAAGTTAAGGCGCATGGAGCTGAAATTGGAGCAAATACCTTGATACATTGATGCAAAGAGATGGAAGATGAAAATAAGACTGCAACAATTTCTCTCCAAACTTGCCTAGATACAATAACCATAGAATCTTAAAGCTGCAGACCAAGTAATATCCTACATGTGTGTTTTTGTTTAATAAATCAGTTCTGTACTATGAGAAAATACTTGCAGCATTTTAAAAAAAAACCCAACAACTCTGCCTTTTTTAAATGTATTATATATTTTTGTTTCTGTAGCAACCATTTACAAAGTCACATCCCCTTCCTCTTCTGAAACAGGCTCTGGCACACCCCTTTTTAAAGCCCTGCCTCTCTCTAGAAGTGCACCAATTGTATCTAGTGACTGCCTGGTCACATGATCTTCCCCACAGAACTTTGTATTTTTTGTCCTTTTCTACTGCACTGACAGCAATTTAGTGAACCCCTGAGCCGAATCTTCGCTGATTGATCACAGGAGAACAGATTGATAGCTAAGGCTACGTCTATACTAACTCAGACGGAGCGGAACGGAGGGGAGGCGCACCAACGCTGCGATACTCTTGCTAAAGCCTGAGCGTTTTCATGGCTTTGCAGAGTATGCAGCGGACGCGATTTGAGGGCGTGGCAATAAAGATTTGGAGGCGTGGCAATGGCTTTACTGGCGGACGTCACTTCCCTACCTCACATCCCGATCCACAGGCATTTTTTCAAATTCAGCATCTGAAGCACTGGGCAGACAAGTTCACTTCCCCCGGTATGGAAATTAACTTTAATTTTGTATGTGTTGTGTATGTTGTTTGTGTTGTGTGTGTGTTTACCACCGGCATACCCCCCAAAAAATGGCGTCACTTTGAAAATATAATTTCATTTTGATTGGAGGAGACAGGTCACGTGATCATGCCATCGCGCAATAAATCACTTGCCTCTGTCTTCTTCAATTTCGCGCCGTTTTGAGCTCTGTCTGATGTGCGCTCTGGCGCCATCTATAGACAGTCTCAAAGAGGACAATACATGTGATCGCGCTGCGTGGGCGCGCCTCCCCTCCGTTCCGCTCCGTCTTAGTAAGTATAGACGTATCCTTAGTTGCCTAATTACTTATCATTGTGGGGATTGTATTAATGCACATAGTAAAGGGGGGGAAACCTTGGACTGTGGCTTAATACTATGCCTCAGCTCTTTATTATTAATATTCCAGTTCACATTAGGGTATTAAGCTGTTTCTACTAAAAGTTTGCATTTTCTACATTTCTATATGATTGTTGCCTTTCAAGGTAAAATTAAATGTGTGCGGGCCCGTAAAGAATGACTCGGTAAACTATTTCAATAAACAACTTTGGCCTTACAAGGGAACTGAAATGCAGCGAAATTGTAAATGCTACAGCAGCAAAAGGGTTAAACATTCCCAAAATATCTTCAAAATTAGCGAGGGAAAGCATAGGTTTAACATATGTATTAGATGACAGAATTACTTTTGAATTCTTTCCAAAATTCAGTTTTTCTTTCAGTTATTGGTTCCAGTTTTGTATACGCAAGAAGCTGCCTTGATTAAAGCACAGTGCAATATAAGAACTTCAGATGTTCAGACAGTTGTGGCTGACTGTTCTCTCTCCACCAGCATTTGCACGCAGATAGTATATCCATTTATGCTGGAGTGAGAACTTTGCAAAACATTTGTACTAAAAACCACAGTGTGAGCTCATTTCCCAGAATCCCTGGCTGCAGTGGAAGGATTATATGCTAAGATATAATGGTGAAAAGCACGGTTGCAGACCTATCTGAGACATGTGAATGTGCTCACAAGTGATATTTTTATTTGCTGTACTAGAAAGAGAAATCGGCAGACCCCATCTTGGCAAGACCCAGGTTTTGTACGTTCTTTTTAAAATAATTACAGCTCATCCCCCCTATAACGCTGTGCTTGGGGTCCAAAGAATCACATCGTGTTATAAGCGGATCGCGTTAGAAATAATGTACAATTGTATGCATTGTACAATAAAGTATTTAAGATACCAATAATCGTGTTGTAAAGTATTCATAAATATGATAATTGGGAGCCATGCTTGCATCGCGTTATAAGTGGATTCGCGTTGTAACGGATCGCGTTATAACGGGGTTGAGCTGTATTCTGCTGGTTTAATGCCACCTGCTAGCCAATATAAATAAAATTATTTATTTATAAAAATGTTTTACCAGGAAGTAATGCATTGAGAGTTACCTCTCGTTTTCCAGTATGTCCTGGGAACAGAGTTATAACAATACATGGTTACATTAAATGAACAGTTTGTTGGGGAGAAGGAGTGGCTCAGTGAGTAAAGTGGGTAAACTAACTGACACTGAGATTGCTGCAGGGGAGCCTGGTTCAATTCCTGGTGTCGGCTCCTTGTGACCTTGGGCAAGTCACTTTATCTCCCTGTGTCCCTGTAACCAAAAACATAGATTGTAAGCTCTACAGGGCAGGGACCTGTGCCTGCAAAATGTCTCTGTAAAGCGCTGCATACAATTAGCAGCGCTATACAAGAACATGCTATTATTATTATTATTATTATTATTTATACAGTCAATTCACAGACGTGAATGAAAAAGTATATTTAAAAATATGTCATTATTAGGTATTGCAGTGGCTATTTATGGGTAATTTAACTTGGCAAAAAGTTGTTTGATGGGTTTTATTTTAATTCTAAGCTATAATGAGCTGCACATGAGGCTCCTTACAAGAGACTTTAAGCTGTAAGGCTTAGAGCCACAGAGGTCCATTAAAGACTTATCAAGGCACTAACCTAAGTTAAAGGCCTCGTTAAGCATTACTGTGCATTTTCAAAAGTCCAATAACGTTAGGTGAAGTCATGTTTTTTGGGGCGGAAAAGGGCATTGCGTTAACTATAATATAGGCTTTGCTGGAGAGAGAACTTTGTGTTCAGTTGTGTTCACAAGTAAGAAATCCAATTTAACAATAATTATATTGTAATGAATGAATCTGTTATCAAAGGCAGAATTTCAAAAGTATACAATATAATTGTCTGATCTTTTTTTATACACAGTATATATATATATATATATATATATATATATATATATATATATATATATATACATACATATAGTGTCTATATATATATATATATATATATATATATATATATATATATATATATATATATATACATACATATAGTGTGTATGTGTATTGTGACAGAAACCAGGGGTTGGTAATAAACTCCATATACAGGGCTCCCAGGATACTGAACAGTTTCTGTCCTGTCTAAGCTGAACAGGGCAGCCTCGTGGTACAGGCACTCCATTCCACAGTTTGTCTGCTGCCTGTTTTCTGTCACCTGTCATGCTGATTAGAGTTCAGGTATATAAGACCTGTTTCCTGTTTCCTCTGGGCCCCGCCCAAGAGCCTGGAAGGCTGCTGAACTGCAGAGGGGTGAGAAAGCCTCTTTCCCAAATCGCTTCATTCATTCTGTTAGTTTGTCTAAAGACTGCAAAGGTACTTATTTTGTTGGTGGAAGTGGACAAGCCACTTCCAACTCTGAGTCAGGGACATCTAAGTTTAAGTTATCGCTCAGACGAGCAGCTTTTTGTTTGGCTTTGTTTTCTGTTTAAACTGTGGCAGTCTCAGTGCCTGGGACTGAATAAAGCCTGTTTAAAGGAACAGTACGTGACGTCTCATCATTTAACCTACCCTAAAAGACCGTGTTCTAACAGTCCCGGACAGACGGCGGAGCCCCGGAGTAAGCCGTTTGTCACATATGGTGGAGAATGCGGGCAGAACACTAAAAGGTCTGGGGGTTAAAGAACTTTAAAGAAAAAAAAAAAAAGGGTTTTTTTTCTCTCTCTCCAAACAAGATGGAAGACGTGGTGAGTGCGCTGGTACGCAATGTCGCTGTCCAGAGAGACGCGAATGAAGCCCTGCAACAGGCGAATGCAAACCAGCAAGAGACAAACCGCTTGCTGAAAGAGGAGCAACAGCGGTTCGCTCAGGGCTTACAGCAGGAACTCAAGATCCTGAGGGAGACTATCAGTAACCTTCCACTGGCAGCGGCAGCCCCAGTTCCGAAAATGACCAGGGCAAGCCACTACCTTCAGAAGATGGGACCCTCGGATGATGTGGAAGCCTATCTTCTCACGTTTGAACGCACGGCACAGAGAGAGGGATGGCCAGAAGCTGAGTGGGCTGGTCTAATCGCACCCTTCCTAAGCGGCGAACCCCAGAAGGCTTACTTTGATCTAGAGCCAGCCGAAGCTAACGTCTATGCAAAATTGAAGTTCGAGATCCTCGCCCGCCTCGGCGTAACCACGGCTGTTCGCGCCCAAAGGTTTCACGCATGGTCCTTCACGATGGATAAAGCCACCCGAAGCCAGATGTATGACCTCATCCACCTCGCCCGGAAGTGGCTACAACCCGAGATCAACTCAGCAAGCCACATCGTGGAACGGTTGGTCATGGACCAGTTCTTGAGGAAACTTCCCTCTGCCTTACGCCATTGGGTCAGTCGGAGTGACCCCCACAATGCGGATGAGCTTGTGGCCCTCGTAGAAAGGTACAATGCAGCAGGAGAGCACCCGCAACCCACAGTCGTGGAGCAACCCCACTACCCGAGGTTCCAGGACTCTTCCAGAGACGGTAAAAGGGTACCGGGGTTAAGGGGAGCTGAAGAGCGGCGACCACCTTCACGCAGCACCAGCAACAGTGGTTCGCACACTAAGGGCAATAGCCAACATGGGGAGCCGGGAAAAGGCTCTAAGTGGGACACAGACTATGTACCTAAATGTGTAAATTGTCATGAGAGGGGCCACACAGCAAAAATCTGCCCACTAAATGAGGAGCCCATGCAATGCAACAGCGTGGAACCTTATTCGCTGTTGTCCCAATGTATGGGCCCTAGCCCAGAGGACCCCTTGAATAACCATCTGTGGGCATTTGTAAAGGTTAATGGTAAGAGGGTTCGGGCACTTCTTGACTCTGGGAGTATGGTCACACTAGTGTCCGAATACCTATTGCCCATTAAGAAGAAACAGGTAAACAGTTCACAAAGAGTGGCAATTTGTTGTATACATGGGGATAATCATGAATATTCCACTGTTGATGTTTTTTTTTAAACAGAATTTGGTTCTTTAGATTTCAAGGTGGGTGTTGTACCCAAACTGGCACATGATGTGTTAATAGGGACCGACTTTCCCCATTTTCTAAAAATGTGGTCCCCAGCTCAGAATAGCGCCCAGAGTTCAATAGCAGACCATAACGAAGTGTTAGAAGAAACAAATCCTTTCCCTTTTTCAGAAATGGAGGTTGACGAGGGCCCAAATAAGAAAGGGGAAAAGGAGGAGTGCTGTGAAATTCCCTTCCCCATCACTACTTTGGTAGGGAATACCCCAAATCAAGATGTTGATCAGGCACTTACCACCCCAGTACAGGATAAGACCCTCGCTGACCTAGAGGTCAGTCCTGGGAGTTTTAAGAAGGCCCAGTGGGAGGACCCCACATTAGCGGTAGCAAGGGGAAATATACGGGACCAGAATAGTACTCATGGCCAACCAGATAGGTCACTTGCTTACCCCTACTTCGAGGTAGAGAACGACCTAGTATATCGGGTTGATAAAAGAAAATCAGTTACAACTAAACAATTGTTGGTACCACGGACATTCCGTAACGTAGTATTACACCTCGCACATAGTCATCCATTGGGGGGACACCTAGGGGTGGAAAAGACAAAAGAAAAGGTTCTCCGAAGCTTTTATTGGCCTGGGGTTCTGGCAGAAATTACAAACTATTGTTCCTCATGCCCAGAATGTCAGATCACCGCCCCGTTCAAAGCATACCGCAGCCCATTGGTACCCCTTCCCATAATAGAGGTACCATTTGACCGGATTGCTATGGATCTAGTAGGACCCCTAATAAAGTCTGCTAGGGGACATCAGCATATATTGGTAATATTAGATTATGCTACCCGATATCCGGAGGCAGTTCCCCTACGTAGCACCTCTGCTAAAAACATAGCAAAAGAGTTAGTACTTCTGTTTTCCCGGGTCGGAATTCCTAAAGAGATCTTATCTGACCAGGGAACACCATTTATGTCCCAAGTAACAAAAGAGCTATGTAAACTCCTAAAAATCAAGCATCTCAGAACCTCAGTCTATCATCCACAAACAGATGGTTTAGTGGAAAGGTTCAATAAAACCTTAAAGAGCATGTTACGCCGGGCGGTCGATAAGGATGGGAAAAACTGGGACTGTTTGTTACCATACCTGTTATTTGCCATTAGGGAAGTTCCCCAGTCATCCACAGGCTTCTCCCCGTTTGAACTATTGTATGGCCGACATCCAAGGGGCTTACTGGATATAGCCAAAGAAACTTGGGAACACGAGGTTACCCCTTACAGAAGTGTAATAGAGCATGTTGCCCAAATGCAGGACCGCATTGCTGCAGTCCTACCCATAGTGAGGGAACACATGGAGAAAGCTCAAGAAGCACAAAGGAATACGTATAATAAGGGTGCTAGGGTCAGAATTTTTTTTCCAGGTGATAGGGTACTAGTTCTGGTTCCCACCGTGGAGAGTAAATTCCTTGCTAAATGGCATGGGCCATATGAGGTCTTGGAAAGAGTGGGAGAAGTAAATTATAGGGTAAGGCAGCCAGGTAGGAGGAAACCTGAGCAAATTTACCATATAAACCTACTCAAGCCCTGGAAAGATAGAGAGGTCTTGTTAACCCTAGTACCCCCAGGTCCGTCAGAGAATCAAGAAACTGACCCAGAGGTTAGCATAGCTGAAACACTGTCCGTGCATCAGAAACGAGAGGTCCAGAGTTTAGTGAGAAGGAACAAAGAAATCTTCTCTACACAGCCAGGTAAAACTAACGTAATTAAACATGACATAATCTCTGAACCGGGGGTCCGAGTTAACCTTAAACCGTACCGAATCCCAGAGGCCAAGAGAGAGGCTATAAGTTTAGAGGTTAAAAAAATGCTAAAACTAGGCGTAATTGAGGAATCCCAAAGTGGGTGGAACAGCCCTATAGTTTTAGTCCCAAAGCCAGACGGTACAACAAGGTTTTGTAATGACTACCGGAAACTAAACGCGGTGTCAAAATTTGATACTTATCCTATGCCCAGGGTGGATGAACTTGTAGAGAGACTGGGCAAAGCCCGATATCTCACAACCCTAGACCTAACAAAAGGGTACTGGCAGGTTCCCCTCACAGAAAGGGCAAAAGAAAAAACAGCCTTCTCAACCCCAGACGGCCTCTTTCAATATAAGGTGCTGCCTTTTGGCTTACATGGAGCTCCCGCCACATTCCAAAGAATGATGGATAAAATTTTAAAACCACATGTTCGGTACGCTGCCGCCTACCTGGATGATGTGGTAATCCATAGTGAAGATTGGCAGTCCCACCTTCCAAAGGTCCAAGCTGTGCTCGACGCAGTTCGGTCTGCTGGACTAACTGCTAACCCCGCTAAATGCACTATTGGTCTGGAGGAGGCCAAGTATCTGGGGTATTCTATTGGTAGAGGGTTACTCAAACCACAAACACTCAAAGTAGAGGCGATACAAAATTGGCCAAGGCCAGTCACAAAAAAACAAGTAAGGACCTTTTTGGGGTTAATTGGCTACTATAGGAGGTTTATTCCCAATTTTGCAACTAAGGCAACCCCACTAACCGACCTCACAAAAGCAAGAGGACCGCTAATGGTAAAGTGGTCCCCCGAAGCCGAACAGGCCTTTAGAAGCCTGAAAGAAGCTCTCTGTGCCCAACCAGTGTTGGTCACACCTGACTTCTCCAAAGAGTTCGTAGTCCAAACCGACGCATCTGAGGTAGGGCTGGGGGCGGTACTCTCCCAGGAGTCTCAAGGGGAGGAGCACCCCATCCTTTATTTAAGTAGGAAACTAAATCCCCAGGAGAAAAATTACTCCATAGTCGAGAAAGAGTGTCTCGCAATAAAGTGGGCTGTAGAGACACTCAAGTATTATCTGTTGGGGAGAAAGTTCCGATTGGTCACAGATCATGCACCCCTTACCTGGATGTGTCAAAATAGGGAGAAGAACGCTAGGGTGACCAGGTGGTTCCTAAGCCTACAGCCCTTTAAATTTTCTGTGGAACACAGGTCGGGGCACAAACATGGCAATGCCGACGGGTTGTCAAGGATGCACTCCCTAATATCCATGGTCGCTCACCCCTCGAGGTCTGAGCTGGGGGGGAGGATATGTGACAGAAACCAGGGGTTGGTAATAAACTCCATATACAGGGCTCCCAGGATACTGAACAGTTTCTGTCCTGTCTAAGCTGAACAGGGCAGCCTCGTGGTACAGGCACTCCATTCCACAGTTTGTCTGCTGCCTGTTTTCTGTCACCTGTCATGCTGATTAGAGTTCAGGTATATAAGACCTGTTTCCTGTTTCCTCTGGGCCCCGCCCAAGAGCCTGGAAGGCTGCTGAACTGCAGAGGGGTGAGAAAGCCTCTTTCCCAAATCGCTTCATTCATTCTGTTAGTTTGTCTAAAGACTGCAAAGGTACTTATTTTGTTGGTGGAAGTGGACAAGCCACTTCCAACTCTGAGTCAGGGACATCTAAGTTTAAGTTATCGCTCAGACGAGCAGCTTTTTGTTTGGCTTTGTTTTCTGTTTAAACTGTGGCAGTCTCAGTGCCTGGGACTGAATAAAGCCTGTTTAAAGGAACAGTACGTGACGTCTCATCATTTAACCTACCCTAAAAGACCGTGTTCTAACAGTCCCGGACAGACGGCGGAGCCCCGGAGTAAGCCGTTTGTCACAGTATGTATGTATGTATGTATGTATAGATATAGATATATATATATATATAGATATAGATAGATATCTATAGATATATCTATAGATATATCTATAGATATCTATCTATATATATATATCAGCTCTCTTAATATATATGCCTATTCAAAATGAGGTCCTGCAGCTTCAAACTGATATGATCTCATAAGAAACAGCACACGTATTCTATACAAAGAATACCAAGTACAGTACTGTATGGACTGGAAGATTGTCAGAGCTTTCGTCATAGCCGCTACTCTCAACTAATGTCACAGTTGTCAATAATCACTCAGTGTCAAACCTAAACAGGGTTTCTGCCTATTCTAAACTTTTAGGACAGCTGCACTGTCAATATAACTCTCCAATGTAATTGAACATACAATCATATATATATATCTATATATATATATATAGTTAGGTATGGAGATTAGCACTCACGGTTTTGTAGCAGGAGGCAGATGCTTGTCCCATAAGGAGTATGTAGACAAATGGAGACCAGGGGATCCTGATAGCCAAAAAGAGACAGCACACTGCAGGTATGGTATCAAAAAAGTGTATTCAGTAACACAAGGCCGCCAACGTTTCGGTCCTCCCAACGGGACCTTCCTCAGGGCTATATATCTATATATATCTATCTATATATATATACATGTAGAGGTATCAGTACCGTGTTAGCCGAGCTTCAATAATCATTGTAACATCGCCGGAAGAAGAGATCAGTGTATCTCGAAAGCTCGCACAAATAAAAGCATTTCGTTAGCCACAGAACGGTATCAACTATTTATTTTTTGATTATATATATATATATATTTATATAGATAGATATATATATATATATCTATATATATATATATATATATATATATATGATTGTATGTTCAATTACATTGGAGAGTTATATTGACAGTGCAGCTGTCCTAAAAGTTTAGAATAGGGCTATGAGTAGCGGCTATGACGAAAGCTCTGACAATCTTCCAGTCCATACTGTACTTGGTATTCTTTGTATAGAATACGTGTGCTGTTTCTTATGAGATCATATCAGTTTGAAGCTGCAGGACCTCATTTTGAATAGGCATATATATTAAGAGAGCTGATTCAAAGAATATTATCTGGATAAATATGCAGCAGTGTAGGCTGAGAGACTAGGCGAGAGGCGGGAGGAAGGAGCAGCACATCTTGATACCACCAGGACATACTGTAGGATTTCACCATGAAGAGAGAAAGAGACGGGTTAAAACCAAGATGGAGGAAACAGAAGTTTTATCATGACTAAGATCCACTCAGAAACAGAAAGCTGTGCAACCATTTTTAAGAATCCATAATTAATTTGGAACATCAACTGCCATTTTGTACTATTTTTATGTAAGTAATTATCTTCAAAATAAACGTTTTGTTTTTATGTGATGAACCAGAATTACTGAGGTCTGTTATGCTGGCGTTATTATTAAAAAGACATAAAAAGATAGATTTAACAGTATCTTTCCACGTACAGGCATACCCCGCATTAACGTACGCAATGGGTCCAGAGCATTTATGTACAGGTAGGGAGCCCGTATTGCTGTTCAGGACGTGCTGACAGGCGCATGCGTGAGCTGCTGTTTGCCTATTGGGCGAGGGGAATCAATGCGTCATTACTACGGCGGTCTGTAGGGCAGCATAAGTGTCCGTACTCGCGAATCGGGTGTATGGACACAGGGGTATGGGGCTATTGAAAATATGTCCTTATTCGCGAGTGTACTTAAAGTGAGTGTCCTTAAACCGGGGTATGCCTGTATTGTATAAAGGAGTATTTGGGGAGGAATATGTCACTTGGTCCTTTTCAAAATCTCTCTCTTCCTGGAGGATAGAGGCAAGGTTGGTAAGAACGCTTGTAGTGAGTATAGTTATACTGTAGTTTCCCTTAATTGCTTTTTAATCCCCTCCTCTCTGCTTCTACCTAAACCTTCTGCTTCCACTCTTGACTCCTTTTCTCCTGTTACAGAGTTGGAAGTTCTCACGATCCCATTCCCTAACACCTTATCTCAACTCTTGCTCCTATCTTAGTCCCCACTCTCACTCAGATCTTCCATTCCTCCCTGTCCTCTGGCACTTTCCCCACCTCCTTTAAACATTTGTCATTCTCAAAAACACCCAAGACCCTAAGTGCCTTACTAACTGCCGCCATGGACAAGGTTGCCAACAGGGGGTGAGATCCGGGACAAGTGTCCTGGGCCCGATGGCTGCGTGGGGCCCAGCCTGCCGGCGCTATAAGTTGGGCCCGAGCCAAACTTTTGCATCCAGCTGCCAGGCCTCTGGTTGCCGCTTGGCCTTGGCTCTCGCCAGCTGCTGTCTTGTTCCATGCCAGGCCTCTCTTTCTCCAACTGGTGTGAAGCTGAGCCTGACTTCTGGGGGCACCCAGATTCTGGCGTGCATTGGTTGGAGAGAGAGTGGCCCGGCGTGGGACGAGGCAGCAGCTTAGGAGAGTCCGGGCCCAGTGGCGGCAGCCACCAGAGGCTGGGCCCAGCTGCTGAGCCTCGGATTGCCACCGCTGGCCCCCCGGCTCTCCTCAGCTGCTGACTTATCTCAGGTCGAGCTTCTCTGTCCCTTCAACCTATAAGCTCCCCGGGGCAAGGGTTTCCTTTCCTATTGTTTGCTTTTGTTTGTTGCACTTATTGTATTATAATTCCCTATACTGTATTGTTTCTTTTGTAAAGCAAAAGTGAGTTCACTTTGGGCGCTAAAGATATACATACATAAACACGGTTTAGTTCCGGAGATCCAATGGTTCCATCCTGTAAGGAAAACTAGTGGGGAGGGGGGGGGGGGGGGGCTGGTAGGGCGGATTGCTTCTTTAAGTTAAATCAGCCCATACGTCACATTGGTAAAATTACCTTTTTAACAATGACTTGTTCTATATCAAAATAGATCCTTATATATGTTGGATAAGTAGGCCCAAAATTCGCGGAAGGGGACATTTCGTCATGGCCATCTTGTTGCAACCAATTCCCCGCTGGCGTTTGGCCGCAGGGGGACCCTCCACCGCTTCAGCGGAATGGTAAGTTTTAGGGTAGGGGGTTAACTTTAGGGGCTAGGGTAGGGAAACTCCGGTGGAGATTTGGTCGCGGCGAGACAGCTGTGACCAAATGTCCTAGAGCAGGTGTGCTCAAACCTTTCCCCCTGCATCCCTGTGCCTGCTCTCCCCCCTGCTCACGCCCCCCTTACATTGTCTCTAGCGCCAAATGACATCACGTGACCCCGCGGCGCCATGACGATGCATCGCCCGAAGCCGTCGGAGACAAAGTAAGGAAACTTACAGAGGCCTCGCGCGCTCCCCCAGCATTTAATTAAAATGCTTTGAGGGAAGATCGCGGGGCCTCTGTAAGTGCCCTGCCCCCCACCCCCGTAGAAAATCTTACCCCCCCATTTTGCGCACCCCTGTCCTAGACCGTATAATTCTCACGTCAGTGCTGTGTTGAAACCCTGGCTATCGTTTACTAGTGGAGAGGAAATTCTAACGGCCGACATGCTGGAGTTATTCCCTAGTTAGGTAACATCATTCACAATGGCCACTTAACTTAATTACTGTTAGCCAGCTCTAATGGCTAATGTTTTTATAGTGAACAATAGACATCAAATAGCCAAAATTCATAATTGACGTTATTATGACAGTGGTCAAAAACTACAAAGTACTTAGTTGTAGAAGCTACTTAAGAATTTTACAGACCCGGAAATTACTAAACTGACATCATTATAAGTAGCCTGTCATTCTTCTGAAGTTTTGTAGCAGATCCAGGCATTCTTGTTGCTCAGAAGGAATGCAAACAACCTTCTGGCTAGAAGAAAGTGATATGTTATGAAGAGTACGTCATTGCTAATCTAACAGATATCCAACAAAGAGAATAATGCTTAGAAGTGGAAACTAAATGTTTTCTCAAACCCTCTATATCTGGATTTTGGCATAATGGCGGCTCTGTGAAAGAGTTTCATCAAGATAGAAATAGAAAAGAAAGCATACCCTCTGTGATTATATATTGTTTCAAAGTGTAAGGCTGAGGCCCCAGTACCTCCGCTGCACGCGCGCCCGCGAGACTGGCGGCGCGTGCAGCCGATTCCCCGATCTGCAGTGAGCTGCAGGAAGAGAGACCGGGGGGGGGCATGACCATGACGTCACCCGGCAGGTTCGCCCTCATTGGCTGAACCGCCGGGGGGCGTAGCTTAGCGCACTGTCGCGAGTCCTGCTCTCAATTCTATTGAGAGCAGGAGCAACTCTCGCCACAGCGCTGTGGCCCCCCTCGCAGCGGGCCCGGCACCATTGAGGGGAGGGCTCTCGTCCCTGCAGCGTCCGCCACAGCGGGCACTGCAGTAGCTAGCGGGGACCAGGCCTACGACCGAGCTTTTTATAATAATCTTCCAACGAGTTAGTGAAGGTACTTCATTTTCCTTTTGAATATGGATGCAAAAGTCGATCCTTTTCACAAACATGTCAAGAAAACTGATTGCAATTTTTCGCAGATATACTGGCCAATATTGGTGCATTTTGGCAAAATTTGACAATACTTTTGCGAGTATTTGCATAAACAAATTGCAGTGAATAAAAATACCACTTGTGGTGCATTTTTATGTCTCAGACCATTTATTTCCCCATTATCGCTTAGCAAACAGTGCTTCCACTGAAGCCTGGGATTCTGGGTAATGACATGCAAATGAGAACAGTGTGTCACTTTTCACTTTTTATTCATTTTAACATGGACCCCGATAATCTTATGCCTGCCAGCTTTTCAGCACTGCCTTTATTAAATAAGTATAAATAAATGAAGAATTGCACATTTTTACATCTACAAATCAACAATCATTCTCACCAAAATTCTTTAAACAGAAGAAAGCGCAAGATGCACAAAGATGTTGAGTTTTATACATTCCATTATAATATGTACCATATGTTTCATGTTGCTCCTCCCCAACTACTATAGAATTGATACCCCCTAAATCCCATGCTGTATACATAGCGCAGCATTGAAGTACCTTAATAAACTGATGTGAGATGAAAATGCTCTAAAACGAATACATAGTTTAGATAATTTGATACCCCACAAAGTGAGTTAGGAAGTAAGTTAGTTTGTAACCATGATTAGTTTAAAGGAGCAATCCAAGCCATTTTTTAATTCTGTTATTTTTTTTACATAGGTTTGCAGCAGGGGGTCTCCGGAGCTGAACCTCATTCATTTCAGCTCCGGGGACCCCCTGCTTCCCGAGATACAGAGCTCCAAAGAGGGTGTCGGAATTATTATTTAAAGCTCCCGTGTTACGTGGGAGAATAGGAAGCTGAAAATGATTACGTCACAGCTTCCTATTGGCCAGCAGGGCGCAGGAGCTTTGAAACTGTGCCATTGCATGAACCCTGCTCTGCTAAGCGGAGCTGCTGTCACCCACTATGGAGGTAAGTATCTCGGGAAGCAGAGGGCCACGGAGCTGAAATTAACGGGGTCCAGCTCTGGAGACCCCCTGCTTCAATCCTATGTTTAAAATATAAAAAAAAGAGATTGCATGGCTGGATTGCTTCTTTAAAGACATGATACACAAACTTGTGAGGGGGTTGACTTCTTTTAGCTACTCTCTTCTGTGTGATATCACAGTGCTTAACTGAGATCTGGCTTGTCTTTCACAAGCAACAAAAGTCTCCCTGTTTTAATGACTGTCCCTTTCTACTGATTGGTCCTCTGATAAGGAGGCTGCATCCTTTTGAAAAGGAAAAACGTTGATTTCTTTCCAATCTTTCTTTGGTGCACAATAAGTGCAATTCTGGGGCAAAAAACTGCACTAGGTTGAAAACAATTTAATTTTTTTTTACATTTGATATCTAGAGCAATTGTTATGGACACATATCTAAATCTAAAAAATCAGCATTTAGTGGAGATAAAATAGCCACAGACTGTAGAAGAAAGCAGACTGAAATAAAATGTGAAGGGTTCTAGGGTCTTTGAGAACCTATCTTTCGGTCATCTCAACTTCAGACACTTTACAGCTTCACAAAGGTCAGAGGTCACAGTCACTGGTTTTTGGCTTACAAGTTGTAATGAGCCCCCAATTTATGTTTTCTTTTGTATAAAGTAGAAGTAGAACTGCTGCTATATTTTGAAGAGTAATGCATGTTTATTGTTTCTAGAAACGGTCCTCTACCATATTTCTACCGCCAGCCTAAACAGGACAGCATGCATCTTGTCATAACCTTGTGGTTGACTGAGAAAAGGCAGCCATTGCTGGAAAAAAAAAACAGGACACTTTGTTTAATCAACTCTGCTTTGGTACGAAATGACAGAAAATCAAGAGCTAAAAAAGAGATAAAAAGTGTTTGATTGCCAGAATGAATACGTTATTGCCGGCTTTATTCTGCTGTACATTTTTGCACTGGATCCACATGCTGTCATTCAACTTATGTGTATTAAGGACTGGATCTAAGTAAGTGCAGCCAACCTCTACAGATGCTGCCCTGTTGGGTCCGAAATGTATGATACATTTTGTAATGTAAGTGTATAATATTGCCTGTTAGGGCAATGATGTATATAATGGAATAAATCTTTGTTTCTGAGGCATAAGCCTGTCGTAGCCTAAACTAGGTCACGACCCAGGTAGGAACCAGAGCACAGCCACACCAGTATAATGTCAGGACAAGATAGACCGTTCAAAGATTTATTAAGTTAAAAGAACGTACAGACAAAGTCCTGATCGGTACTCTGACATGTTTCACGCACAGGGCGCTTTATCAAAGAGCCTCAACTAGGCGAGAGGGAACATATGTACAGGTCTATGTATCAAGGCACATGGGATTGAAATTGTAGTGCCAAACCTCCCATTTAAATCAAAAGGGTTTTTTTGTTTGCTATATCTGGGGCAACTTCTTTGCCCCAGAATTGCACCGCTTTTACCTTTGCAGATAGACCGAGCAAAATAAGCGCCTTACGTCATGCAGCTCGAGCGCCAAGGCGCTCACATTCACCCTGGCTGCAGCCTGAGCCTCGCCTTACTTGCTAGACCTTGCTAATGCCTCCCTGTAGCCTGGCAGTAAAGACTATATCTCAATGTAAAACCCTGCTACAGATTTTTTCCTTTACTTCTACAGGTAAATGTAACCCCAGCGAGGTGGTGATGCACATATATGCATCCTTCAAACAAGCATTGGAGACCTACCCGGCCTATCCCAGGCCTGCTGCAGTGCCAGAGTGCAACCACCACCTCACTCATCAGGACTGGTGCCGCCTCTTCAATCCCCACCGGGCCAGAACTGATCACTGCCAACCCAGGCAGGTGCCCTATCCCAAGCTGCTGTCACACTGGAAGCTGCGTCAGCCCCCAGCATGGGTACTAGCAACACAAGCCCACGAACTCCTGCAGGGGCCCTACATTGGCTCTCTAGAGCCACCAGCAGTTCTCTTAGCAGGGCCGCCAAATCATCAATGCCCGAACCCCCGGGAAGTAACACCCAGTGGTTGACAATAGCTGTTCAACAATGCTTACACGGGAGTAGAGGTGTTCATTCACTCCCAGCCTCTCTGCCAGGTCAAACAACCCCCTCCCCCCCCCCCACTTGGTGGAGCTCCAAAAAACCTTGGCTCCACAACCCCCAGGGGTGACTCAAGGTTCTAACTTCCCCTTGGGGCCCCACTTTTGGAGGGGGGGGGGGGAAATGTGGTTACAGAAGCATGCCTATGCCCTCCTCTTACCACCGGCCTGTCATCTGGCCTGCTCTGTCTACCGCTATAAGCTGACACGAGGGCTCCCTTTCTTTGCTCAAACTCTCTTTGGGCCTGGAGCAACTGGGTGAGTGCCAATCTGGCACCCCACTATCCTCATCATGTGGACTACAGGAGGACTCCACTGGAGCCCCCCCACCACTACTTGTAGCCTCCGACGACCGGTTCAGTAATCTCTGCAACTACAGCTGCATCTTCACACGAGCCTCTCTCAGGCTGTGCTTATAGTGTCAGCGACAGCGACATTGCGTCAAAACGAATGCATTGTCGCCGTCGCATGCACTTATAGTTAGCACGATGCGACGGAGCGACGGCTTGGTCGCGATCGCTGGAAGTCATCTCAATTTGATTTTTCCAGCTACCGCAGCCTGACGTCACCGTCGCCGGCACTATAAGCGTAGCCTCAGACTGCAGCCTTGGAGCAGCTCATGGATGTCCACTATTGCCAGCAAAAACTCAGTGAGGGTGCGTGTAATGATCTCCAGCCCCTCAGCGCATTCCCATATGTTCTACCCTCTAGCCGGACCATTCCTACCTCTTGCGCATCACAAGAGATAAGGGGGAGGAAAAGTGGGGATGGGGAGCCTGGGCCTAGCGGTCATGCCGCTCATCACCTATGGCTCCATGCTTCCTTTCCTGTGACTAAAATGGCTATTTTCAACATATGCAACATTTTACAATTTTCTTAGTGAAATTTTATAATGCAGTGAAAATGTGTTTATGGTGATAAAAAAAAGCACAAGTAACTTTTATGAATTTAATAATAAATGTGGCCAAATATGTTTGCCCAAGTAGCAGTCTTTTTTCAACATAACATTATTGCTGAACAAGTTTGGTACCTGTAGTAGTAATCCCCCCCCCAATTCATTTTTTTAAACTTATAGTATCCAAACTGTGGGGCCCCCAGTGCTGAATTACAGTACCTCCAGCTCCCAAGCCTCTTGTTCTCGGGAAAGTACGTTTTTCCGGTATCAGTAAATGGGTTGACCAATGCCATCTTTGCTGGAAAGATTCAAAACTTAATTTCTCAGGAACCGAGCTGTTCAGATAGTATGAATAAAAGAAAACTGGAAAAAATGACTAAGAGCACTGCTTTCATTTGGTGCAGAAAGGTCTTATGCAAAAACAATGATGCTTTCACCAATTAGGTTGTATCACTCAAGGAAGTCTAGCACATTAGAGGATTTTAATGAGGATTAGTGTTGCCTAGTTTTTAACCAAGTCAGCATTCTATTCTTTTCCCCTCAAGGTTAAGTATCATTACTACTCAAGAAAACAGCCCAACAAAAAGCAATTTCAGCTGGATGTGATTTTCCCATCTTGGCATTATCATGTTATCATAAAGTTTAACATAACCGCTAGCAATGTACTTGGCTGGATTTACATTCACAAACGTTCCTTTGCCAGTTTAAGAACTGCATGAATAAAGGCATTTGAAAAATAAAATACTCAAATCTTACATTAAAAAAAAAAAAGGACAAGTTTGCTTGGATTTTAGGTGTCCTTGCTGACTTGAAGGCGTTTGTGGTAGGTACTTTACATTGCTTGAGGCAGTCATTCTCATGGACCAGTTCAATGTTAATAATCTTTCAGAGGATCATTATATTGACCTATAACTCTATTCATCAAAACACACACACACACACACACACACACACACACACACACACACACACACACACACACACACACACACACACACACACACACACACACACACACACACACACACACACACACACACACACACACACAGTATAACATATTTAAAAAATCCTTGAAAAAGAACGCTGCGACGTTCGAAATGCATTGGATGGGTCTTTTGCCATATTAAAGTGCCCTTTTAATCATTTTTTTGTCCTGGTTTCTTCCTGCTCCGTTTGTGCTGGTGTGCTTTTTGGTCTCCCTTTTCCCTGTTAAAAAATACTTGAGCTGAGTCTAAAAATCAACCTTTGGCAAGTTGTGATTGTGTAATCATCCTGCAGCCAAAGGCTGCAGGAGAGAACAGTCAGAGATTCATTTGGAAGAGTATTGTGGATCACACTTCAAGAACCTCTAGCTTTGGTCATATCAATTGCAGACACTTTAAGACTTGTAATCCAAAAGTCAGGGTTCCCGATCCCTGGCTTATGTGTCACAAGCTGTAAAAAAGCACCAACTGAGATGATTTTGTAATTACTATTCATCAAAAAAGCAGATAAAGATCTCTGTTAGGTCAACCATATGAGTCATGATTGGGTATCCCTATCTTGGTTTGGCATACAATCTTGGTTTGGTATTTACTAGTAGCATACTGTACAGATGTGGTATTTAATATTATTCTCCCAGATAACACAACATATCACAGAATAGCACTGAGTATCACAGTTTGCACAGCATTGAATGGCAACGTTGTATATCACAATATATACCAACCTATAACATCAGAAAGAGCCATGAAAACAGCTGCATTTGTAATTCGAAGAACAAAGGCACGCATTTATAGGTACAGGTAGTCCTCGCTATCCAACATTTCACTTTACAACGAATGGCATATCCCAGGGGAGCGCAAACTTTTTGTGCTGCGCCCCCCTGTCACTCTGCCCCTGGCTCTCGCGCCCCCCTGCCTACCTTCTTTCGCGGCAGATGACGCTGCTTGGGCGTGTGACGTCAGGTCACATGGTGCCGCGGCGTCCATTGATGCCGCGTTGCCATGGCGACGCAACACAGCCGGCTGAATCCCGGTAAGTAAATAGTTGCAGGGGCCTCACGCGATCCCCCGGCATTTAATTTAAATGCCTGGGGGAAGAGCGCGGGGCCTCTGCAACTGCCCGCGCCCCCCCAGCACAATCTCCCGCCCCCCCTGGGGGTCGCGCCCCCCACTTTGCGCACCGCTGGCATATCCAATGCATTACAATGCCTCCCTATGGGCCGTTTTTCGACGCTGGAATGCGTTATCCAATGCTCACCGCCACTGATTAACATGGGACTCACTTTACAACGGTTTCACTATCCAACGCTACATCCAGAACGGATTCTGTTGGATAAACGAGGACTGCCTGTACATAAAAACTGACATCCGATAATGACTATATGGACAATCAAATGTGATGGTTGTCTTTTAAATTCTGGCTCATACTTGTTATCCGTCTTTTGTGCTCTGTTGCCTATATAAGAACAAGAGATCGAGCGCAAAATACTATGTATCAATATAGCATATAGGCATATATATGCCTATATCCCTGCATGGTTCTCTTGTTCGCATCTAAAGCTTTCTTTTTGTTGCTGCAATGTACAGTATTTGTTCGGATCACCTTTGCTTGGGGGAAAACTACCCTCTCCATCTTCAAAGAATGACCATGTTCAGCCATTTACTTTAATCTGTAAAATGCTTCCATTCGGTAACAAATTTATCTCTCTAAGATATAGACAAATGTCTAGGAAGTTTCCCCTCCCCTTCCTTTTTCCACTTAGTAAAATGCGTCAAGAGCTACTTAAGTCTTCTTTCCCATAAAAGCTTTTGATTAAGCCTTGCAGCAATCAAATTGTTCTAGTATTTTTAAATGCGAAATAAGCAGGACCAAACAAGCACAGACTAAAATATTAGTGCCTTTTGTGGCAAATCTGATTGTTTCCAGTGTAGGGTAAAATATTTTAACCCTTAGGGAGTCCTATGGCATAGCTACTACGTTGTGAAGGGCAGCACACCCCAAGGTGTCCCATGAGATAATAGGCATGTCACGCTTTCTTGCCTGGTTTCATGGGGAGATTGCAACTGGAATGGCACAACTTGTTGCAGCCAACTCACTGCAGGCCGTCTCTCCGCAGCCAGACTTACTGCAGGCCGTCTCTCCGCAGCCAAACTCACTGCAGGCCATCTTGCCGCAGCCAAACTCACTGCAGGCCGTCTTGCCGCAGCCAAACTCACCGCAGGCTGTCTTGCCGCAGCCAAATTACTGTAGGTCATCTCGCTGCCACCGATCAGCCGCCAGGGGCATCTTACCGCCGGCTATCCCGCTGCTAAGGTAAGTTATTAAGGGGTTAACTTTATGAGGTTAAGCTTTTTAGGGTAGGTTAGGGATTTTTGGGCAAGGGCTCCGATTATGGATTAAAGGTAAGGGGCCAAGGTTTAGCTTTTTAGAGTAGGGGGTTAAGGCTAGTAGTTTGTGGGGAAGGGGTTAAGGTTTTCAGGGTGAAGATTAGCTTTAGCATTAGGGGTTAGGGTTTTAGGCTAAGGACTTAACGTTATGGGGCTTTTATGGGCATTTGGGGCATGGGGTAAGGTTAGGGGGTCACCTTCATGACGAGACGGCCGACAACGAGCTCCCCTTGGCGGCAGCAAAGTTGGTTGTGGAGGAGTGGCGGCGGCAAGTCGTCCTAAACCGGATTGCAACAACCTCTCCACCGGAGCGGGGAACAAAACGTAAATGGAAGAGGAGGATCATATTCTTCCGTTGGCGTCACTACAGTGGCTACTGAGGAAGCACATGATCGCAACTTGCCAGAAGGGCCGCGGCACACTGGTGCTGCGACCCCTGGAACTCAAAGGGTTAAGTGTCTAATTCCACATAGCTGGTTAGAATAGCCTTTTGTAAAGAATTGAACAAGGTCTAATTGACTTCCCTAAACTAATCTAACCATGCTAATAGCATTGAGTTGGCTGCTTTTGTCTGTTGGGAAATTCATTACAAATTGCATTTCTTAGGGGCCTCTAAATGGGGAAGTGGTTGTCACTCAAATGTTTTCTCTGCCCTTGTCCCACCCTGTCCTTATCAGAGAACCTTAATAGTAAGAGGATGAGGCTTTGGCTGTGCATGCACCTGCTGAACACAGACATCAGAAAGAAGGGAATCAAACCTCTCCCATGTTTCAGTTCACCATGTTGACAAACTAACTTTAGATAGTGATTAAAAAAAAAATACTTAAGTGTTGAATTTGGGTATGAAAATGTATCCATCACCCAAATGTACGTACTTAAACATGTCACTGGCGTTGGCACACATTGGTCCTAGGAGGAACTGCCACTTTAAATTCACATAAAGGTAAGTAAGGGTTCTGCCATTCATTAGATGGAGACTGTGACTAATGTCTTCAACAAAGAAAATCAAATAAAAAAGGGAAGGCAAATTCCCACATTTTTTTTTTTTTTAAATAAAGCCGTAGTTGTGACGTCAGGGGTGAGATTTATGGGTTGTTGATGTCAGAAGGGCAGCAATAAAAGGTGGTTGTAAAATGTTTTCAGTAGAAATTCTTTTCATCCTTTCTCCATTTACAGGGCTTCTACTTTCTTTGCTTTGGTTTTATCAGCACATTTCCCAGTTCTCAGCCTTTACTACCATGTGTCTCAAAAGTGTGGGAGTTTTTTTTTTTTTTTCACGCTGACAACTGGAATATCTCTTTCACCGCTGCTGGGGCCCACAACATTTTGTAGAGAATGGCGTGCTAAGTTAATAAAGGCCTGCAATTTGATTGGGAAAGGTGAATACCATACGTATGAATAATAAATACGCAAGCTTACAACTATATAACAAGTTGTTATCACATACTGATACATTAGGCAAGGAGCCGGATCTTGCTTTGAGGAGTATGGCTGAGGCCCCACTGCACCTGCTTGCACGCCCGCCTTGCGTCCTGGTGGCGCGTGCACAGCACTTCACCACGATCTGCGGTCTGTAAGGAGCTTTTTTTAGGCATGGGGGCATGGGCAAAATGGGTCGGGTGGGCGCGGCCATGTCGCACATTTTCTGCATTACCCACCAAGTAAGCAAGAGATTGACAGACATTAGTTGCTCATGTACTCTCATTTATTCCAGTAATGTGCTCAGTACATTTGTATGGACTGAATCAGTGTCCCACCAAGCATGGCACGGAAAGCTGGACTGAACGCTGCCTTGTTGTTTCAACCAATTGACCTCCAGTCTCCACTCACTTCCCCTATTCATGCCAGGATGCAGGCAATCTCCCCCCTTCATTGGCTCCCTGGCGCACCATGTGATGTGTCGCCGCACGGAAACACAATCCTGTTGTAGCCCCTGCTGGCTGATGCATCACAGTGTGTAGTGAGCCAGGAGGCACTGGTGACAGCTAGGGAGGAGGTAAGGGGCTGGTGAGAGGCGCACATGCGGCCGCAGTGGGGACCTAGCCTATACATTCCAAAGCAAGTTGGTATTGCAGGGATAAAAAATGAGAGAGTTTTAGTAGCTCTGGTTTCTTGATCTTGACGTGTCTATCAGTTGAAATGCAGTAATTTTTCATGGCAGTGGCTTGCAGATATAATTGTGGGTGAGAACAGGGAAGGATAATGAGGATATCATAAGGACCCTGGGAAGCTTTATTTAAAGCAGTGAGTTTTTAGGCCATTCATGTAATAGTTTTAAAGTGTGTTTATAACACAGCCTATTTCAGAAGCTTGAAAAGTTCTGAGGAGAACTAGATGGTATTTTTCAAAAGGAGACACAGTTAGAACTTAGGGATGCAGATGGGAAAGTACAAGCTTTTATTAGATACAGTTTGGGAATGGGGAGGAGTTATAATATGGAATGGGTGGGTTGTGTGTAACCCTCCCTGCCCGGCCGAGCGAGCCCCTCTTCTTATCAACATGCTTGCAGTCCCTTTTACTGTCCATCCCTGCTGAGATCCTTGCCAGATTTGTATAACATTACTGTTACTTCCACACTCCTGCTTTGGAACTGCCACTTCCTCATGGGGTACTGAACACTGTGGGTGGGGATCTGTGTAACGATGCACGGAACACGCCCCCTGCGGCGTGTTCCTTCCTTACCTGTTTACTTCTGATCGCCGCCCTCTAGCTGCGAGTCAAGATCCTGTCTCTTTAAGGATTCTGAAGCAAGGAACGCCATCTTGCTTTCTGGCAAACCCTGCCCTCTTCCTGACAGGAAGTAAGCCTCTCTTTGAATTTCTCTTTGCATTTAGTCTTTTGCTACCAACACTGGTGCCTGCTATACCCATTGCATACTGCTCCTGCCTGGACCTCCTTGGGACCTTTACTTATCTCCTGTGGATTACGGAAGACTGGGACAGTCACTCTTATACTACTGAGGTTAGTTTACCGTCGGGTAGTGTAGGTACCTGCTAAGTAGGGTTCACCTTGACGTGGTAGCAGGCTTATAATTCCTTGGCCAATGGATTAGACTAAGAACCCTTATGTTATGTTTAGTTTCGCTGCACCTTGCTGTTTCTGGCACTATGCCTTTAAGAAGTCTGGACGTCCTCCAAGAAGAAATCCTTCTCTGGATGTTACCTTGTGCTCTGGACACCATGCCCATGTTCCTGGTTTCCGTTTCCAGACTCCCGTGCTGAAGCATTGGCTTCCCAGCAACCCCCGCATTGGTGCCTGAGAACGCGCGCAATCCCGCTCTGCTGTCAGAGCATGCGCGCACATGCAGCTGGATCACTCGTGTTTCTAAGTAGGCACCGCACCTCCGGACGCGTCGCGCATTCTCATGCGCGCGGCGCGGTCACGTGACTACGTGCGCCGATCCCCAGCTGCGCGGCAACTTACTCCCTTCGTATCCCCTGCGGCCTCCCCACCTCGCTAACGGGTCCTTCCCTTTCTCCCTGCGCTTGTGAGGAGAGCACAAGCGTGACAATCTGCTTGTAAGGCTGATCTGCAGATATCCTGGTGGCACTTCTGCTTCGCCCACTGAAATATGTTTGCATTCACCTTCTTGGGACAAGTGCTTTCTTCATATGGCCATACTAAAGGATACTAACTGATGGGGCACTGACCCTGTCTGAAACACAATAAAAGGGAGGCTTGATCTGTGCTATACTTTGGGAAACATCTTCCCTACCTCTAAGCCCTGTAGCTTCTCTTCTGCTTCAATGCGGAACTCTCTCCCAGAATCCTATGCTCCTCTCCTTTATACCTCTTGTAACTTCTTCTCCACTGTTATCTCCTAATGTACTTTTGGTTGCAAACACCCAGAAAAGGGGCGAGGGGGTTATGGGTCTGTAATGGAAATTAGGTAGAATGGGATGGAGAGAGAATGAAGAAGAGACCTTACAGGAAAAGCAAGAAGCTATTGATACAGTAGGTGTAAGGCCCCACCATCGCGGCCATCCCTCTTCTACACTAACACATCCCTGAGCTCCTACAACTCTATAAAGATGGGCGACATTTGCAGTCATCTTACCCTTCAACCAAAAATGGCCAAATTGGCCTCATTCCGACCTCAACAAAGATGGAGGTTGTAATCGGCAGCAGCAGTTCCTGTCCTTTAAATAGCAGCCAGTGACTCCTGGCCAGTGCCTGAGCAAGGTGTCCGATTCTTAGGCCTCAGACATGGTGGCATTCACAGCGCTGACGCTCATGCTCTCCTGCTCAAGCAGGAGCTTTTTTGTGTCCCTGTATGAGCGTCAGCGTGCGCGCTTGTGAGCCGAGTGGGAGCGAGATCACTCTCCCTGTGTAGCTCTGTATATTTCCCAATATAGGTTTACATATTTGTACCTCTCCTGCCATAATAGATCTTTCAACAATTTCTCTGGAAGCGGTGGTCTCTAGATGTATGACTGTAATGGTTTTCCACCAATAAATACCTGAATTTGATGGTTATTAAAACCTTTATTCCTCCCAAAAGAGGTTGGGCCTGATGCTTTAACTCCACCATTAAACCCTGTAAAGCCAGAAGGACTTGCAATTCAAAGCCATCAAAAGGGTTTAAGGCTCTTATGTGGCACATGAGTTAAAAGGTGCAGTCCCATGTGGCTGGTAAAAAAAAAACTTTTGTAAACAATTTAGCAATCTAATTGTCTTCCTAAAGATAATCTAGTCATGCAACAAGCAAATATTGGACTTATTTTGTTTCTCTGGAAATGAATTAGTTATTGCATTTCTTAAGTGTTTCCTTAACTCTAGGCGCTCCCTGTCCTTATCAGAGAACCAAAAAAAGATAAGAGTGGGAGGGAAGAAGGTATCTCAGGCTGTGCAATCCCTTGTTGAACATATATAATGTGACAGCCCAGAAAAGGGTGTAGCCAGAGAAAATCAAACTTCTCCCAAGTGTTAACTCATCAAGTTTACAAACCAACGTTAAAAATGATTACCCAGGCTGTGCTGAAAACACTGTGTAATGCGGCAGGCATAAGCTTGTAGGGATCCATGTTAAAATGGGCGAAAAGCAACGAGTGACACAGTGCGAGTGCTCATTTGCATGTCATTACCCAGAATCCCTGGCTGCAGTGGAAGCATTGTATGCTAAGGGATAATGGGGAAAGGCAGGTTTGTAGACCTGTTAGATGTAAATGTGCTCATAAGTGGTGTTTGTTGTAAAATTTATTAAAATACGTAGGCGTGTCAGATTTTGGTAAAAAAATACGTTAATCACCCAGATGGAGTCCTTTAAACATGATACTGCCATTAATACACTTTGGTCTTAGGACAAATAGGCCCTTTTAAACTATGATTAGTAATAATGTAGCAATGCATATAAATAATCAGACAGTGGCAATTAGTTTGAGTTTTTATTAAAGCCAAGTTATATAACAAGTGGAAATCAGCATAGTCTTAAGATTACAAAAATCACAAAACATTCCTTTTAATCTCCTTTCCAAAAGAACAGAGTAAATAAATAACCATAACCTTGTATCCAAGGGTTTTGTTTAGTTTCTTTCACAAAACGGATTTGATGAGAACAAAGAAATACATTTTGGCAGGACAAAAAGAGCTCCTCACAATTCATTCACACTTAAAGAAAATGTTAAAAAATGAAACTCAAAGTTAAGCTTTTCTCTGACCTCAGTGTAGGAACATTTTGAGAAATACTGGAACACAGTCAGATGTTATTCACTTATTGAACAGTTCTATGATTTAGGTTCCTGACAAAGCTACAATGCTCAAGTCCCCAACAAGTCCACCATGAAACTCATTATATTGAATATTCATAATGATCAATAATGGCTACTACACTATACGCAATATGTCTACTCTGTGCTTCTTCTGTTGGTAGATCTCACTTCTACGTTTGTGAGGTACTTATGCTTGTTTCCCTTAGTAATAGTTAGATCAATCTCCTGCGTAGTGTCAAATAGTTCCCTATCTGAAGTTGGTCTCTGGCGGGAATACACTGTCTTCAGGAATCAATATCCTGTCACTCTGTGTACTGCCTACCTCGTCCATGTAAATTGGATCAGTAGTTTACTTAGACCATTCTGAAGGGGCCGATCCGATTTATGGATCCGATTTATGCTCCGGAGCTACTACTCTGAGAACTCCCTGCTGAGCACATTCTTATTCCTCTTCTCCAATGAGAACAATCTTGGGTCATTACTATAGGCACTAACTATACATGGCATGTTCCTTAACTGAAAACAACAAACGGTGACAGGACATCCTTACTACACATAACTATACACACAAACCTATTTACAGGACTCATGGTAATGCTTCAGTCTGAACTCTGAGGAACTGGTTTCTAGAACATTGGGCGGAGCTATATATTCCCTTCTATCTCCCTATAGTGACATCACTGGTCACAAGACATACCCAGTAGTGGCAATCCCTTTCTGCATAGTCATCCTGCATCACACGATGGGGAGGGGAGTAACCTGAGTGAGCCCACACAGTTAACCCATTAAGGCTGTTAACCCCTTATACTATCTATTAGTCCCCAAAGGGGGGCTACATAAGTAATTAAGAAGGAGGCTCTGGGCTCTTACCTTTGTGCAACTTTAACCCTTTGAGCACCTCATGACATACCCTGAACTCCATGGAAGCTAATTTGCCAGGAGGAGATTGCATTCAGTGCACCAATATAACGGTGAATGTGTACCCTCCATTTCTGTTCACGTAATTGGAACCTTCCTGCGAACACTCAGGTACTGCCAATCGTCCGGGACTCAAGGGTTAAAATAAGTGGGAGCGAGTGGGATTACTAAATGCTAACCCTCTATAATTAAACCTCTGAATAAAGGCCAATCCGCAGTTTCAGATTTTTATTTTAGAGAGCAATCCGAAATCCGTGGGTGCATTGTTAAAAATCCGGACATGGATTAATCCACGGTGGGGAATATATCTCTCTTAAAAATCCGTCCGCAGATGGATTTTGGTGGCGGGGGGGGGGGGGAGGGGGGAGGGGTGAGGGGAGGGGGGCGGATTTGGTCTCAGTAATCCGGGAAACTGATTTGGACTGGATCGCTCATCTCTAGTTATTGGAGCAAGTTTAGCTGTGGCAAAGGTTTAAACAGAAATCTGAACTTGGCTTTTATTCTGAGGAGAGTGGTGGAATTCCTAGTAGCAGATCATTATAAAAGGTATGACTTCATGATCAGGTTGGTATTTTGTAGCTGTTAAAACAGGCTCTCTCAAGTACATCTATATTCCACGGAAGTGTTTTATGAGGGAAGCTGTATTCCGTGAGTGAAGCACAAGATGTATTTTACCATAAAATGAGTCATGAACTGGCATTAAATCATTGCTGTCAGAAGGACAAACAATACTTTGCTACCTAAATCATTGCAGGACCCACTGCCAGCAAAGTGGATGGATGTTAAAAAAAAATTCTAAGAAATTCTTATTACTCGTTGCACTATCATAAATACATAACCATTCTTGAAATTTGTTTTCACTGAGCAATAGGTGATTTATGTTTAAGTAAGGACATTGCGTAATTTTGTATCTGAATTCTAAGCAACCCGTCCCTAGATTTAGCATAGCGAAGAGCAAGGTCCCAGATTAATTGAGCACCGGTATGATTAGGGCAGTCCATCTGACGTTATCACCCCTTCAAGTCGATCGGAATTAACGCTGTATCGGGTACACTTAACAGTACCGGCACTTGATGAATCTGGACCAATGTTTGGTATTTATGTAATTGCAACTGCAATATATTTTGATATGTCTGAATGGATTTTTCATTTAAAGCAACAATCTAGTTTACCGAACAGCAAAATAAATGTCTCCTTTCTTTTTTCCAATGCAAAAGTCCTTTTACTTTTGTTTTAGGCCAATCCGCCCTTTTTAAATTCTGTAGTTGAACGCCCAGAGATACTAGTTCCAGAAATTCTAATGGTTGCTGCCTTTCACAATCATTAACAGCTGATGCCAGTGAAATAATACACAGGTTAAAATCTCAGCAAAAAGAAACATTTAGAAAAAAAAACCCAGTATGAAATAGATCAACAGAACATAAACTGTCAGATTATATGATAACTTCATTTGGGAGGGGGGTGGGGTGTATCGCTGCTTAAACATAATCAAATAATGGAAGATCTCATGAAAAAGTATATAATCCGAATAAAGGGAAGAGTCAAGGAAACATAGCAACACTCTTTTTTTGTTGGCAGGGTACATGGGTATTTGCTTTGAAGAAAGCTGAAAGAAGATTACTGACATGAATAAAGGTCTGGCCATTGAAAAGATATTACAGAAGAGGTCTAAAAACTACTAGTCAGACCAAAGATGCAAACAATGTAAGAATGTCATAATAGAGAAAGAAACAGTAGCCACGGTTTGATCTTTGACCCTCTTATCAAATCCAACGTAATTATACACTATGTAAAGAACTGCCTTGCTAAGTGGCTTACACTGGATTTCAAAAGAGATTTCGAACAATAACCATGTTTTCAAGGACATGACTACTGTTTTGTTGTTGGTCTGATTAGATTCTACATGCTTACATTTTTCAAATGACTTGAGAGTTTGTGGTATGTAAGATAATAGGGAAGGTGAAAAAGGAAGATTTAGCGAGAGTCAATACCTATGGCATGCAAAGTACACATTCTTTGGTTCTGTAAGATTCCCTGTTAAGCAAACGAATAGTACAAACAATTTTCATTATAAAAGTCAATATCCTGTGGAGAGCCAGTAAAAATAAAGAGTGAACATTTAAACACTTAAAAAATAATTATAACTGAAGGATTTTTTTCACACTGGATTTAAACAGTTTATGGTAGTCCTGTCATTTTAATGTCTTTTCTATGGTACTATCACTCTTACATATTATGCTAATCAACTTTAAAAGTTCCAAAATACATGTCATTACCCAGAATCCCTGGCTGCAGTGGAAGCATTGCATGCCAAGCGATAACGGGGAAAGAAAGGGTTGCAGACCTATCTGAGACACTTGAATGTACCCACAAGTGGTATTTTTGTTTGCTGTATAATATATGTTCCAATCACACGGGTGATATACCCTCAAACATTCCAGGACTATGCCTTTGGACAGCCAAACCCCAGACTAGACTGACCTAGTGAAATGAACTGTTTGCACCCTGTTCAATAAATCCCCTTTTTGGTTAAGGTGGACTTTGTCTGCAATCCTTTCCTGAAGTCCCTCTTTGCTAGCCTGGTGTCTAGTGAACACATACCAGCGATCCTATTCATGTGTAACAACATCAGAGACTGCCCCTGGTTCTATCAGTTTATTAGTGACTGCACCCCAGCGCTCTGCATGGTTCTGGCGGTACACCTCTGACTTAGGCTGCGTCCATAGACAGGAGGAGGAGTGCGGAGGCTGAGGGAAAGCGGCTGCTTTCCCTGGCCTTCGTTCGCGTGCCGTCCGGGGGCGTGTTTATGGGTGGGCCTCATTGGGCGAACCGCTCACGTGACCGCCCGATCACGCAAAAAATCAGTTTTGACTGATTTCACGCGCATCGCGCGCCCCCTCCCGCTTCCACACGTGCCTACACACTGTATAGACGCGATCACTGCCTTTAGTAGACGCATCAGCGCGGTCTGCCCTTCTATGGACGCAGCCTTATACTGCAGGTTACTAGCTGAAAGTACATGGCATTGCTCGGGAATTCGAAGAAACGAAAAAATATAGAGATTTATAAATGGATAATTAATTTTTCTTAACAAAACATTTTTTTCAAATCTATTTTTATTCTAATGCTGTTGGGTTAACTATATATATATATATATATATATAAATATATATATATATATATATATATATAAATATATATATATATATATATATATATATATATATATATAAATAAATATATATAAATATATATAAATATATATATATATATGTGTGTGTATATATATATATATATATATATATATATGTGTGTGTATATATATATATATGTGTATATATATAAATATATATATATATATATATATTTATTTATTTTTAACGTCAGGCGTAAAAACATACACATTTTTTCCAGTTCCCACTATGGAGCATCCAACATAAAGCTGACCATGTACAAAGCATTGATTTTTTTTTAAAATTCAGTCCATCTACTTTAAGTGATTGTCCTTGAGATTTATTAATTGACATTATAAAGGCAAGCTTCACTGAAAATGGAAGTTGTGTGAATTCTAAGGGAATGTCGGTAGGATGAGTGGGATTCTTGGTAAGAATATGTCTTCTCCCTTAGCACAGCCTGTTAAAATAGTGGCGTTGATGATATTAGGCAAAATAATTTTCACTTTGAGTAGAGTTCCATTACATAGTCATGGAGCATCTACTGTACATTTTACAGAAGTATGATAGGTGAGCCAATTTTAAGCATGACGTTATCTGGTGGCATGCCAGAAGATGCGATTGAGTTAAGAAACTCAGTGGGTTATTGAACTGCCTCCTTTATATCCATGACTGTGTCGATTGACATGTACTGTATGTTCTAACTTCTCCAGCCAAATTTTGTTGTATTTGTATGTTGATTTAAATCAACAATTGTTTTTTGGAGTAAGAATTTCATGTTCGCAAAGCCATTTCTGTTGTATTTTAATTCATTTGTATGTATCTTTCTCATCTACAATGTTGGGGGGGTGGGGGGGCGGGAGTTATGGTTGCATGTCACCTTAACTTAGATATTTCCAGACTTTTGAATGATTTTCTTACATACCTCAACTATACTTTAACAAACTTTTTTTAAATTAAATATATATGTATTTATATCTGGCTGTGTGTATAGTGTGTCTGTGTATAAGTGTATATATGTATGGTAATAAGAGCCTTTGTGTCTGACTGTCAGAGTCATAGCTCCAAGACCATGAAACACACACACAAAACAATCCTGCTGAATTTGGTTAAAATCAGTACAGTTTTGAAAGTTTCAATCCGCCATCTTAACTCAAAATGGAATCCAATTGTATCCAAACTGTTCCTTGATCTCAGGAGCCATCATGCAAATTGCGGTTACGATATCTTATGAGGTGTCCAAATGCGTAACACACACACAGACACACAGACACACAGACACACAGACACACAGACACACAGACACACAGACACACAGACACACAGACACACAGACACACACTGTATATGTATATGTATATTTCACACTGTATCAAATTGAACTGTAATGCTTGCCAGGAAAGCTCATTTAGAATACTTCCGCAAGAGAAAGAACACATTTTCATTTTGACTTATAGGCCAGTTACCCATGTCTATTAAACATTCCCAATGGGGGGGTTTGGTTTCCCAGCTTTTCAGTGGTCAGCTGTGGAAAAAAAAATCTATTTTTTCTCCAAGAATGGTCAGAACTTGGTCCAGCTATGCAATATCCGTAGTGGCATTTCCGATGGGCTGTCAAACCCTCTATTTATATTTTCCAACTTTATAATTTCCTCTCTAGGGATAGCTCTGTGGTTCATTGCGAGTCACCCAAAAGCTATATGAATTACACAGGCAACATCCAATTGAAATATGTGAACATCTGTGTTTGTAAACCCATGATGTTTGCTTTTTGCTGTTTTTGATTGCTTTAAATATTTTGGCATATTTGTGTGTGGGGATGTTTAATTACATACTATGTCTTATTTCTGTTGATGATTTATGATTTCTAACCATATTCAATGTCACCCTTGTCTCCTTCACAATTTAACAGCCTTTCATAATTTTTTCCCTTTCAGCGCAAAGAAAAAAGTGCAGATAAGTGCTATTGCCCATTTCCCTAAGATACACATATACAGTAGGATATCATTGTATCTATACAAAATATTTTTTGAATTCTGTAGCCCTCTCTTGGTGGACTACAAGTAAAGCGTTTATTGCTTAAGGGGTTAACTGTGTGGGTTCACTCAGGTTACTCTCCTCCCCTCCCCATTATGTGATCTATGATGTCAATGTAAGGGTATATATAGCCGTCACTTATGTTCTAGAAGCAAGTTCTTCAAAGTTCTGACTGGAGTTCTCACAGTGAGTCCTATACATAGGTTTCCGTGTTCTGTAATATGTAATAAGAGGTGTCCTGTCATCCTTTGTTGTTTTCCAGTTAGTAATATACCCCTTCAAAACTAGCACCTGTTAAAAGAACAGGAAACATAAGTTTGTGGCAGAGAGCTGCCAATTGTCCTGGTCTCTTAGGGTTGCTCCACCCGCAGGCTGACCACCACTGTCCCCATAGGGTTGCCGTTACTGCAACTTGTACTCACATTGAACTTGCCCATTGAGTATGTTCTTATTGCATTCTAATTTCCCTTCAAGCTGTTTCCATACATCCTTTTCAACGGGTACTTAAAGCAGCAGTCCTAGCTGACATTTTTTTCCCCTTTTAATATGTGCATCTATA
Organism: Ascaphus truei; assembly: GCF_040206685.1. Classification (NCBI taxonomy): domain Eukaryota; kingdom Metazoa; phylum Chordata; class Amphibia; order Anura; family Ascaphidae; genus Ascaphus; species Ascaphus truei. The sequence continues at coordinate 244,383,259 of NC_134487.1, read as the reverse complement.
CAATCCACACAATGATAAGTAATTAGCTAAATTGCCGATCAATCCGTTCTCTTTTGATCGATCGGCGAAGATTCGGCTCAGCGGTTCACTAAATGGATGCAGATGAGTATTAACTCAGTATCTGTGACTTTGTAAATGGTTGCTATAGAAAAAAAAGGTCTGTTACATTATAATACATAAAAAATGTAATTCAGAGTTGTTTTTAAAAAAAATATTACAAGTATTTTCTCATAGTACAGAACTGATTTATAAAAAAAAAATACATGTAGGCTATTGCATGGTCTGCAGCTTTAAGTCATGTACCTCCCCTGAATAGTAGAAGGGTCTTCCAAGCGATGAAGTCCAGAGTAATACTGTTTGTCACAAGCACCTTTTTGTTTGATAAAATTCCTGGCTCCCGTCTTTTCCCATACTTTCATCCACCCCACCCAGCACCCTATAATGGCCTGAGACTGAGCATTGCCATTGTACATAACTAATCTGATGTGACCTCCTTTTAGAGCTGGGTAAGGAGGGTTACAATTGCTTTCCTGTACTATGAGCATTATCCTCCTTTGTTTTTGCACGGCACATGTTAGCAAAGTAGTTGTACTCTTTTCAGACTTCATTAAAGCTATGTATACATAATATTTATAATTGAAAACAGAGAGGTAGTAAGACCGATCTAAAATAAATCAATTATCCTTGAAAATGATGAGGAACTGTAAGTTTGTAAGTAATACATGTACTGAAGTATTAGCCACGTGTTCAATCTATATACTACTTGTAATGATATTTGTGGGTCTATAAAGCAATAAAGCATTTGAATTAAAAAAACTTTATTTATTTTTTTAAACATAGGTTTTTTTATTAAAAATTGGGGTACAGAAGGGGAAAAGGGTAGAGAAAGTTGTTAAGCATTACAGTACAGTCACATTCATTTTTTCACATAGGGAGCTCAACTTACTGAATATTCCTAGTCGTAGTGCTTACAAAAATCGTATAAGTCAGTCACTGAGGCAGGGGTGAGCAAACATTTTATGCCGAGCCCCCCCTTTTCATCCATGAAATTTCTCGGGCCCCCGCTGCCTGATGTAATCAAAATCACATGAAAAAAACCTTTATTAAACGGTATATAGTTTCATTAACTTGTTTTGCTCAATGTAAAGGTGTAAATTGCCTGGTCTCCCGTAACAAGCTATATACCGTATAGAATCTATACGGTATATAGGATGCGATTATAAAGAAAAATGTGCATACACTGAAAATGCTTATACCAACCGCAACAGTCACGCCACTTGCTACTGCAATGCGGGCGACAGTTGAAGTGTTTTCAAAATTTGTTTTCTGGTTGCAACTGCCATGTCACATGACGCGGCCGTCCAATCTGTAGCATGTGCTTGTGTTGCTCTGCGACGTCGCCAATGTGATGTCACAGATGTGCGCGCACGCCCTGCAGTTCTGCTGTATAATCGCCACCTTATGTATTATTTATTTATTTACGTTTTCAATGTTTCAATGTTGTTGTGTTTTTACTACTTTTGTACATTCATATTGTGGCAGCCTCCCCTTTCACTTGTCAGCTGTGCTCGGATTGCAGGGAATCAGGTTGCCAGCGGAGGAGAGCAGGACCAGAGCAGGGCAGACACCGGAAGGAGGGGCGGTGATGTCACAGCGCTGGGGCGTGCTCCACCCCTGCAGTAGTTTGCGTGCTGGCCTCTTCGGAACCATCCCTCTTGCACCGCCATACCGCCGCAGCCCCCGCACGCACACACCCTCACGTTCGGCGCAGCACAGCTTCTTCGGCCGCCCACCCGCCCACACACAGCTTCTCAGCCGTCCGTGCACAGTAGCCAGCCCGTGCACAGCCGCCAGCCCGCCTGGCCACCAGCGCACAGCATGTTTTGCTGTCTGCCCGCGCACACAAGGTTTCGCTGCCCGCGCCCCCCAAAAACAATCTTGCGCCCCCCCCAAGGGGGAGCGCCCCCCAGTATGCGCACCGCAGACTCAGGGACTGAAGACAGGGGGACGACATCCATGAGGGATAGAACACCAACGAACGTGGGGAGATGGCAGGGGGGGTTGTTTTTAATAACAAGTGTAACACCCTCCCCCCCACCCCCTCCTAAGGAAGATAGAAGGGGGATATGTTGTTCATGGTGCTCACCTGCAGGTATCCAGGAGTCTGGGCATCCACAGGGCAGGGAGCTTGGAGAGTAGATATTCTCTTTCACAGAATAGGGTGCGCAAGGGCTGTCAGAGGCAGGGGTGACCCCTTGCAGGAACTTGTAGATCAGTAACTTATCACAGACTGCCAGGGACTTTGCAAACTGGTTGCGATTTATTGTCAGCAGGATCAGCATGAAAAAACAGCAACAATCAGGACAGGTTTTAGTCTTCCCCCTCTCCCACGTTAGGGTAGCTACTCTTGGTCTCCTAGCTCCAGGACCCCACGGTTAGGAATCTCCCTCCTCTATGCTCCATGCAAGGAGAAAGTCTTCCCCTTTATTCTCCTGCCTGATGATATGGCTTGCTGCTCTGCTTGCCTTCCCTGGGGTCTATACTCTGGCACAACGGGGCCCCACTTAACCCAGCTCACCTTCTCAGGCCTCTCTTCACTCAGGACCCCAGAATGCACCTAATCCAAATGGCGGTTCTCCAATGAATATACCCTGGGGGTGTGAACCTTTCCTTCCCAAATCTCTGGGCAAAACAAAGTGTTGCACTCATCACCTCACTGCTCACATGAGCTACTAGAATCTTCCTAGCTCTGAGTCATGCCTCATGAGCCAGGAAGCTGCAACATTGTAGCCTAGCTAAGAGCCAACTCACATGCAGGACCAAGTGTAAGGAGATTAACCACTACACTGCTAGAGTGCTGCCCTAGCCTGCATGCTAAAAGGGTCTGGTTTTAGCAATGGGGCTACACAAGCAACAGTTGTGGAGTACTGTATTTCCTTGTTGTATCACATGCCAACTTCCCCTGGATCACTGCTAGGGATCCTCTCTAAAGTCCCTTATTAGTAACACTGTTTAATATAATAGAACCAGAGCTGTCAAGGGTCCCCACTTGGGAGCGTGAGAAGGGGCCTCACACATTATACAAAGACACAGGGCAATCCCTTTAGGCTTTGTCCCCGCTGGCGCTGAGTGCACTCATGCTTGGAGAGCTCTCTTTTATTTACCTAAGCGCCGAGCGTCGGTGAGCGTGTGCGCACGCGCATACCCGCGCGCGCATCGCGTGAGCAGGGACTTGCATATATATATATATGCATGTCACTTCTGTAAGCGCTGCCCGCTCAGCGCTAGCGGCGACGCAGCCTTAGGTTGGAGCAAAGGATATTTTGCCAGCAACAAAGGAAAGGGTTCTGTATAGTAAGGGCAGGAATTCATTACTCATGGAGACTGTGATGGAAGATACAATAAATACCTTAAAAAAAAAAGGTTGGACATCTTTTTAGAATGGAAAGTTATACAGCAATATAATAAATAAGTAAACATGGGGATGCTGATCCAGTGAGAAATCTGATTGCCATTACTGGAGTCAGGAAGGAATTTTGTTTTCCTCTTATGAGACATCACTGGATAATGTTTTACTGGGTTTTTTGTTTGCCTTTCTCTTTAAATATAATTATAGGATGAGTATCTGTCTAGAGATGAGCGCATTTTCCACCGAAATCCGATTCTGAGGCGGATTGACCAGTTCATTTGAGCCGCACCGTGGATTATTCTTAAAAAGGCAGATTTGGTATTTTTACTGTCAGTAAAAATCTGAGCAGACACTTTGGAATCTGTTATTGGATCCCATCCAGTCGGATTTCAATGTCTGGATTCTTAAAAATCCAAAGTCGGATTTGTATACATGAAATATAGTTTCTGCGTTGGTGGAGTTCAACTTAGTAGAGTCTCCAGTTGTGTGTGTGTATATATATATATATATATACTGCCCTGAGGAAGGTCTCTCTGCGAGGACCGAAACGTTGGCTGCCCTGTGTTGATAATACACTTTGTTTTCTCACATGCTGCGGTGTGCTGTCTCTTTGTCATCAGGATCCCCCTGGTCACCTTATGCGTGTGTATGCGTGTGTATGCGTGTGTATGCGTGTGTATGCGTGTGTATGCGTGTGTATGCGTGTGTATGCGTGTGTATGCGCGTGTATATATCCCCTCAAACCTCCCACCAAATAAATTAGGGAGAAATGCCTGTGCTGAAACAGGAGCACACCAGAGGTACCCTGGGAGATATGCTAATGGCTATGCAAAGTATATTTAAATAAGTCACATCCCACACTTCCGGAAAGGATTTCTATTAGAACTATATTAAGTTGATAAGCCTAATTCACCTAGTGACTGGAATTGTGTGTTGGTGTCAGACCAAACAGGACTAGAACCCACAACCACTTCTTTTCTAGGCCACAGATACGTAGCAGTGCACCACTGTAACTGTCCACTAGCACAGGGGTGCGCAAACTTGGGGGAGCGCCCCCTGAGATTCTTGGGGGCGTGGGCGCGCTTCCCAAATTCACTTACAGTAAATGAAATGCCAGGGAAGCGGCGATAGCCTCCGTAAACTTTACTTACCTTTGCTTAGACGGCTTCTGAAGACGCATCGCCATGACGCCGCGGTGACAGCCGGCAGCGGAGAAAGATTGCTCTCCCCTGTACTAACATATCTCTACAACTGGAGCTCCTCCCTTAGTAAATAAAGTGTTCATTTAGGGTAAAATAAATTACATTTCTCTTTTAGGTAATGTCACATCACTTGACCTGATTTATTGGAGCTTAGTAAATCCAGGCCAAAGTAGTAGATTTAAAACAAATACTTTTATTGAGTAATCGGACAATGTATCTTGAGGATCGTTCCTGAAAAGTACTTTTGATCTAATGTAAATCAGCTAGTCTTAAACCAATTGGTAGGCAACATAATAAACTTTGAGGGCAGACATTACATACATACACACACAAACGTTACCCTTCTTATTTTGCCGCAGACTAATACTGCTGCTGAGGTGGGGGCCTGAGTCCTCTTTCTCTATGTGATGTTCCACACGTGGCCATAGGTCAGACAACAGGAGACAGACTAAGATAGGGTTTATAGTTTAATCATATTCATAAAGTGAGTAGCAATGGACACTCTGGTACCTTATCAGCCTTTACAGAAGAATCACTACTTACATTCACATAACACATTAATACAACATGCCCCTCTAAATGCTTCACGGGTGTATATCAGTGTCTATTACTGAGGCCACCCAATCGTGGGTATCAAGGCCTATGCGATGGAGCTCTTAACTATGTATCAATGTATATATATATATAATATGATTAATTAATTGTTTCTTATTCTTTTTTGTTTATCTTTGTGCATTTTTTGGATTTCAGTGCTTTGTTTAGGACTTTCTGTCTTTTTGTGTTGCTATATATTTTGTCCCTTAGCACCGCTACATACCTTATTTTTGGTATATGTGTAGCTTGTGATCCATTATATTTATACTGGTAGTGATGTGGTTATGTGTGTGTTTTTGTATCCTGTCTTGGTCATGGTCACTCTCTTTAACCAGCTCGTACCACTTTCTATTATTCTTATTTTGGCTTTACATTTATCATCTCAGCTTTAATTTTTTATTCTTTATTCATCATGGATTTTGATGGCAAGGAGGAGCAGAGACTTGCTAGCGCAGATGTTATCTTCTCTATTGATCAGGAATTAGATGTAGTAGCCACACCTGTGGTTGACAGTACTGAGATTGATCTCATTAAAGCTCTGAAAGTACTGCTGATCAAGCAAATGCGTACATGGTGGAACAAAATATCACTAGAGAGATATCTGCAAAATAAATTTATCCCACGGGGACTCAGAGTACAAGTTATCCCTGCTTTTCCATTCCTTAATGATGAAATGAAAGCAAAATGGGAGCTATCAACTTGCTCGTTGCAATTGATTGATACCCTGATAATACACGATACGTCTATTTTGCAAGATATCTCGCCAGAAATTGCAAACCTAAAAAAGAATTGAGCAGTTTGAATCCAGAAAGTATCTCTCACTTGGAACAAGAGTTATCCAAATATGAGGAGGATATTAAGGCCCTAAAAAGGAAAAAGTTTGCAAGAGATTATGCTGACTACAAGGAGGGTAGAGTTTATAAGTGGCACCAGCCCAAACACAGTAAGACACGTCACTGTAAAAAAACAGGTCAGGCTACATCTGAGGACATATCAGGTATGACTACTTCTGATATGGACTCATCGGATTATGACAGCACACAGGCATCCGGCTCAGAAAGTGCAACCTCTATACGCCCCCTTTTTTTATACAGTGGCAGGGGTCGCAGGGGACCAAGAGACAAACGAGGAGGGGAGTCAAGAAACCTTCGCGACCGCGAATTATACGGGTACAAGACCCAAAAGAAACCTCATTAATATATACTGAAGACAGACTGACAATTGTCAACCTTTCGGATATTCAACTAACACCTATACAATGCAGTGTGTTGGAACGAGTTTTATCTTTTTCCCCTACTCATGTTTGCGATAAGTTCGAGTGGACTAAAGATCTGCATCTTTTCTGTAGGAAACTTCTCTTGTACAAACATTATCTTAAATCAAGTGAAGAGATGTTGCCTCAACCTGATACTTCTGATCTAACACCTACTGATCACCGCTTTCTCTACATCTTTCTCTGACAAGCGGATGATAGTGGCGTTCCCATACAGAATGAGTTGGCTGTTGCAAGTCACATCAGACCGAAGTCAGTTTTTTGTCCACCTATACAGACTTCATCACATATAGAAGAATTCTCAGGTCTTGTGAGTCATAACATATCTCAACTGACAGAAAAAATCTATAACACCAACCTTACCAAGGCTGAATGTTTGGCATTCGAGAGTCTCCAACAGATGAAAACCATTGAATTTAAGCCCTCCGATAAGGGGGGCAATATCGTTCTATGGCCGAAAACTTCTTATGAATCAGAGGTCTATAAACAACTACGAGATCGAACTTGCTACCAAGAGCTGCCTGGTGATCCAACTTTAAAATTTAAACTTAAGTTGGATTAAATCTTGGCAGAAGTATTCGCAGTTGGCACTATTACTAAACGTAATTATTATGAGTTGGTCTCTAAACATCCAGTGGTTCCAACCCTGTATTTGCTGCCTAAAATACACAAAAACCTTTCCCATCCTCCAGGACGACATATTGTCTCTGGCATAGGGGGGATATCGGAGCCCATCTGCCGTTTCCTTGATTGGTTTTTACGTACATTTGTAATAACCCTTCCATCGTACATTCGTGATACGATGGATGTGTTGTCAAGATTGGACCAGGTTGTGGTCGATGGGGAGACTATTCTGGTGACGTGCGATGTGGGGAATCTTTACTTACACCTGTATCCCACATCAGGGCGGGTTTCATGCTGCCAGATACTTTCTCAGAACCGGAGTTCCAATCTTGTCAACACTCTCATGCAATCCTTATCATTTGTTCTCACACATAATTATTTTGTGTTTAAGAATTCTTTTTTTCTTCAAATCAGGGGAACGGCTCCCTCCTATGCAAATCTTTTCCTGGGGTGGTGGGAAAGAGAGGTGGTTTTTACGGATGAGAACACCCATCTCACTAATCATGTCCTGCTGTGGTTGAGGTACATTGGCGACATCTTCATTCTCTGGCAGTCTTGGGAGACTCAGTTAGCCTGACAAGTAGATCATCACCTAATTTAAGAGACAAACTTGTCAGGAGTCATTATACTCCTACCCCATCTAATACGTTTCTGAGTTCCAAAACCAAACAGGGCTTCACGAAATGTGACATGTGTTTGGCCTGCCAACACATGTCTCCAAAATCTAAATTCTCCAACAGCAATAGGACAAAAGAATATAACATCTTATTCTCACTTAATTGTAAGTCCAAAGGAGTTATTTATTATTTGAGTTGCCCCTGCCATATGATTTATGTAGGCATGCCTGTCACGGTAGCTTACAGGGTTATAATATACGCCAAATAACTGGGTTGAATTGAATACGACTGTGATATAATAAAGAGATTTTATTCCTTCAAAGACAGATGGACACACAATATTGGACAAATAACAAACGGAATATATACACTTACTTAGGGAAGGGACAATGAAATAACCAGGATTCGGGTTAGCAGTTCATCAGGCATCAGGTATCATTCAGGTAGAATAACGAAGACACTGGGCATAGAGCTTACAATCGTTTATATGTGATTTGGGCTCTATCCCTAACATTTGGACCCAGGTAATGGATGACAATTATCTGGACCCAATTACCTTTTGCCAACTCACGTGGGAAGCAAGCTAGTACCTGACCACAGGGGGTTGGCATTCCTCTAGTCAGAGATCCATTTCCTTAGCCCCACTCTAAAAAGCTGGCGCCTCCAAGTCTGCCAAATGGGGATCTGGACAGGAAAACTTTGACTTTAAGTGTGACTTATGGCACCTCTTGCGAATAGCCATGTCCTGTCTATCTCCATCCAGTATACACAATCTTTGAGGATGAGCCTTTGATCAGTGGTCTTTCTGTAGACACACTGTCGCCCCCTGACCATTAACATTCCAAAGAGCCAGTAACTTTCGCTGGCTTTACTGTAGGCATAAAATATAATTAACTTACAATATTTTATAGACATCAAAATATTCCGTTCGACTGGGCCGAGCAGGCTAAAACTTGCCATGCCCTCATGCCGGAGAGGACTCTACATGGTGCCCAAGTTTCAGCTTGCTGCGACCCATCGAACCGGAGATACAATATTGGATTTTAAAACCACATGTTGCACAGATTGCATTTCTCAATGGCAGAAACACAATTTAAACAGTTAACCATACTCCGTTTGGTTGATCAGAGAGGGCTGGAAATTGCCATGCAATCATGCCGGAGCTGTGGCTGCATGGTGGCCAAATCCCGACCCTCTAGTCCTTACCAAACCGGAGATAATGGTTCCAGGTTTTTACACTTTCGCACTTGGTGTTTTAAAACCTTGGGGCTTTTCTCTGCCATTATGGTCAATGGCGGCGACCCTCGTGACGGCCGCGACCCTTTCTCGTGGCCATTGCCTGTCGGACCCAGTTGAGGTCGAGTAAGGGGCAAAAAGAATTGGACCGCTAGCTGCCCCAGAACCGAAGTTACGATTTTAATGTTTGAACTTGGCCGTGACCAAGTTCCCACGGTAATTTACCGATCAAAGTTCTTTCTTTGAGGATGTAACTATTTTTGGATACTGCGGTTTGGCCGGCAGCCAACTCAGTTCCTGGAGAGCGGGATCGAGGTATTCCCATTGAAATGCATTGCGCATTCATTTCAACGGGGAAGCTCCGCTCGTCCTATCGGGCTCCACCTGCTGGTCTTCTTAGGTATCGGGCCAAAAACCTTGAAATCTCAATAGACTTCTATGGAGCTCCAATGGCGACCTATGGGACAGTGTTGCAAATGGGGGATGAAAAGGCGGGAAGGGGAACAAAGGGTCATAATCATACCAACAACGTTAACCCTTTCCCTCCCGACCTGATCCCAGTGTATGTGCTTGGTGCATACACTGTAAGGGTAAAAACACATGTAATTCAGTGACATACATTTTGTACTGAGGCAGAGGCATAAACACACACTTAACCATTATTATAGTTAACCCCTCGCCTCCCACACGAGGGTAGGGGTGGCCAGCTGGGGTGTAACCCCTTTATTACCGGGCCAGCCCCCTTCCCTCATCACAATGACTACACGTGAACTACGGTTCTGCATATTGGAGCATGTCCGCACCATCAAAAATGCACAACATCACATCTCAGCCAGCAAAAAGATTACCTCAGTGGCACGACATTTTATGTCAAATCATAATTCTGATGCCTCGTCACTATCTGCCTTTGCCGATGATAGGGTTTAATTGGGTGTGAGAGGGGGAGACCTGGAGAAATGTCTTTTACAAAAAGAATGTAGGTGGATCACCCAACATGGTTCCCTCATGCCCCATGGTCTTTTTTGTCATGGGGTATACCATGTTTCTCTAGGTCTCCACGCTCCCCATGGATTTCCCTTTAATGGGCGCCCCCCCCACCCCCTTTTTATTTTTCATCTCTTACTTTTATTTATACTGCTCTTTTTTTTTTTTTGTAACTTAATTTTTATTGATTCAAATTCAAATTAAATACAATACATTATAGGGTACATTTTGTCTTAGCAATCAACATTATACTATAAAAGGAGATCGTAATAGGCATAGAATGACGTTGACATAACGGTTAAACACAAATTGTCTTACAGGGGGGACAAGACGTACTCATTCACAAACCGACTTACTAGCAGACAGACAAACAGTCAGACAGATGGACGGACGGGCAGACAGACTTACTAACAGACAGACTGACGGGCATACATCTAGGTGGGAGGACAAACAGACAGAGAAACTGGTAAACGGTTGAATCGGCAGACAGACCGGGGGACAGACATGTAAACAGAGAGGATAGGGGGGAAGGATGGAGTAGGAGGGGGGAGGGGGGATAGGTAACCTGGGGGGGAGGGGGGGAATGAGGCGCTGTTGATCAAGTGTGCATCTCGGGGCGCCCGAGCGGCCCGCTCCAACTCACAGAGGCCCAGGCTCTTCCCTAAGTGCTCTTGTATGTATTTCTATAACAATATGGGCTCCAAATAATTACTGTGAGATCAGTTTGCATTTCCCAAGGAGAACGAACCTGTCGCTATCATAGTCATATTGATGTCCTTTCAAGCCCCGGGATATCTGTGCCAACCAGGGCTGTCCAGACTTTTAGAAAATTGTCGCCAGTGTCGTTAACTAAACTCGTTAACTTTTCCATCTGGCAAATAAACCAAATGTGATTCCGAATTTTTGGGATGGTTGGAATGTCTGGGCGTTTCCATAATGCTGCGATCTCACACCGCGTTGCAATTGCAAAATGGGCAATTAGCTTATTGTGTGCTTTGGAGAGGCCCGCCAATGGTCTGTTCAATAGAAACAGCCACGGGTTTGGGGGAATTGAGAGATCAAACAATCTATGTATCCAATTTCGAATTGTCTCCCAGAGTGGGGAGATCCGCTGGCAAGACCATAGTCTATGTAACAGGTCTGCCGATCCTCCACACTGACGGGGGCACAGCGGGGAGGATCCCGGAACAAACCTAGATAATTTTAGTGAGGTGAGGTACCATCGCATCAGGACCTTATATGCGTTCTCCTTGAGAGTGGTGCATATGGAACTCTTTGCCGTTGCTAAGAAGATAGCGCTCCACTCCACTTCTAGGCTCTCCCCTATATCTGTTTCCCATTGTGTTCTGAATGATGGTAAATTTTGTTCCTGTTCACCAGACCCGATTATCTCTCCGTATAGCTGCGATGTGAGTCCCTTTGAGTCGGTCTCAGCCAGACAGAGCTTTTCGAAGGATGTCAGTGGGGGGTATGGGGCAAATTTGTTATAGAACGCCCTGATCTGGAGGTATCTACAAAATTCTGAGTGGGGGATCTCTTTTTCTAATCTGACATGATCGAACGTCTTAATTTTCCTGTCATGACCTTCCAGATCTTTAATCCGATTGTAACCCTTCTGTCTCCAAATCGATATATTTCTGACTGATAGACCTGGTACGAACTCAGGGTTGTTCCACAGGGGTGTCATCAAGGTATGTATTGTTGTAAGGGAATGTCTGAATTTTGCGGCCTCCCAGATTGACAACGAGTTGGCCATTGAGGAGAGCGGCATTTCAGCGCTTTTTTGCTCTGTTTTGGGGAGCCAGATTAAGTTGCGAAGTTCTAGAGGTGCACACGCAGCACTTTCTAATTCAACCCATCTCTTAAGTCTCGGGTTGGATTGCCATTGTACGATTTGTCTTAATTGTGCTGCTTTATAATATGAGAACAGGCAGGGTACCGCTAAACCCCCAGCCAAAACAGACCTTTTCATATTAATTTTATTTACTCTTGGTCTCTTACCTCTCCATATAAAATTGGAGATGTCAGATTGAAGTGACAGTAAATCTTTCAATCTGAGTGGTACTGAGAGTGTCTGGAAGAGGTATAGGATACGGGGTAGTAAATTCATTTTGACACTACTGTATGTATTCGTCCTATCCAGGAGATCCTTTTGGGGGTCCACTTCTGCAGATCAGATTTAAGGGTCCGAATTAGGTTGGGGTAATTTGCGTTGTATATGTCTTTAATACTTTTGGTGATGTGGACACCTACATATTTTATAGATCTCTGTTGCCAGTGAAATTTGAAGTTTAATTTTAATAATTTTTCTGTGTGTCCAGGGAGATTGACATTTAGGGCCTCTGATTTAGATTGGTTGATTTTGAAGCCGGAGATCTTAGAGAATCGATCCAGCAGGTCAAATAGATTTGGTAGGGAAGTGAGAGGTTTTGTGATAATCAAGAGGATATCATCTGCATATAGGGCCGCTTTATGTGTTTGGGAGTATGCATTTAACCCTGAGATGTCGGGATTTCCTCTGATTTGTGCCGCCAGGGGTTCAATACACAGGGCAAAGAGGAGGGGTGAGAGGGGACAACCCTGTCTCGTGCCACTCAGTATCTGAAAGGGCAGAGAGGGGTAGCCTTGGTGTACAACCCTGGTGGTAGGGTTAGAGTACAGCGAGAGGATCGCTTCACTCACCCGATCTCCGAAGCCAAATGCCGCAAGCGTCTCTTTTAAATAGGGCCAGTCTATCCTATCAAAGGCTTTTTCTGCATCCAGACTTAACAACATGCTTTGAGTGGTGCTAATGTTAGCCAAATCCAGCAGATCAATAAAACGTTGTGTATTATCTGCGGCTTGCTGACCTTTGATAAAACCAACCTGATCTGGGTGTATAAGTCTGGGTAGGATGAGACATAATCTGTTGGCCAGTAATTTATCGCATAGTTTGATATCCGTATTGATTAGTGATATAGGCCGGTAGCTTTTGCAGTCCAGCGGATCCTTCCCAGGTTTATGAATTATTGATATAGACGCCTGTAACATCTCTTTGGGGATGGGGGCTCCCGCTAAAATTGCGTTGAACACTTGGAGCAACCTTGGGGCAAGCAGCTTGACAAATTTCTTATAATAGAGCCCCGAGAAGCCGTCTGGCCCTGGGGCTTTTGAGGGTTTGAGTTCTTTAATGGCCTGTGACAGCTCCTCTATAGAGAAATCGGCGTTTAACGTCTCTCTATCTGATGCTGTCAATCTCACTAGATCCGAGCTGGCTAGGAAATCTCTTAGCTTACTGCTCGTTTTAGCATTATGTACCACTTTCTCTCCGTTATACAACGTCTCATAAAAGGAGCCGAATTCATCTACTATCTTCTGAGGATTGATTGTGGGGGTGCCAGATTTTAATCGTATAGCTTGAATGTTATATTTAGTTTGCCTGTCTTTCAGCATGCGGGCCAGCATCGTATCCGACCTGTTTGCTTTTTCGTAAAATTTCCTCTTTGACCAACTGAGCGAATTGTCAGCCCCGGAGGGGGGAGGGTGGTTGTGACTGGGTAGGACACACAGGGAACACAACAAGAGGAGGCAGGCAATAAACAAATAATACAGAAAATACTAATGTACGAATAACGTTGATAAACAAAAAGACAAGAACCCACCTCGGGGGACCCCGAAGGTGTCTCTTGCGCCCAATGGGTTGGTCAAATGGCACATACTTATGAAGGGATCTCCCCATTCTGCTGGGGCCAGACCTCCCTGGAACTTGTTCGTGATCCCTATTTCCCAGGGATCATAGCGGAGAACACATGCACGCCGAACAGGGAACCTCCCCACCGGCATGCCTCCATTGAACAAATTACATTTTAACAGCAGCATAACTTTTAAACTTTAAAACTTTGAACTTTAATCCAACCCTGTAACCATATCCCAACATCTTAACAACCCTCAGAAGTTTTGCCTCATTGAACATCTTATATTACTGTTACTACCCCTATAGATGTAGGTATCCTCTTGCCGCGTCCCCCTGCCTCGCACCCTCCTTCTTAAAATCTTACGTGGTCTCATCCTTTAATGAGAGTGGGGAGATGTTATAATAATCCACCTAGCTATGCGCATTACCTCTCGCATGAGGATCCACCCCAGCGTTTCATAGTGGAGGGCTCTAGTCCACTCATATTGCGTGGGGTTGTTAAGAATCTACCTGACAGCCGCTGGGGTCGCAAATAGACCTCGGACGTTAGGTGCCTATACCTGACCTCTAATTATCCCCTGCGTGGGTGTATTCTATATTGGGTGTTACTGGGTGGGTGGAGCCTCCTGGGGGTCCCATTCTCCCCTCACACCAAGGAGTCAGGCACAATGTAGGGGCCGACTCTGTCCATTGGCACTCCCCCTCCTCCTAACTACCCTTAGGGAGCATGTCCCGTAGCCAGATCTGCCCCCTGAGGCGCCCGGCAGTCGTCTTCCTGCTGCAAACCGGCTCCCCCTGTCCCCACAGAGGGGGTCTCCGCAACCGGCGCCACTCTGCTTTCTTCTCTGGGCTCCGCTGCGTCATCATCCCGCGTCTTCGCCTCGGAGTCCCCCTGCGCAGGCGTCGCAGGCCAAATCTCGTGAGAAGTCACCGGGAGACAACGGGAACCAGTGACGTCACCGCCTCAGCCAGTGAAGAGCATAGCTGTTCCCGCGCTCTCCGGGGAGGAGGCAAGACAAGATAGCCGCAACTGGAAAATCGTGGATAGATCTGCAGTGGAGGTAGGGTCTCAAATCCATCATACAGGGGTTGTTGGAGGCTGTCTAGAGGGTTCAAATTGTGTAAGTTCTTTAGAGTCCTATTGTTCTTTGTAGTAGGGGATGGTGTGGCTAGCCTGATATTTAGGGGTCAGCTTATGCGGAGTTCAGGGACTCTTCCTCGCGTCCTGTGTCTGGTCGTTTGCCCCCTACTGTGCGCCATGAGGGTGCAGGGGCACTATCTTTGGCTGCTACCAGGTGTGGGGGACTTTGCTGGGAACCAAGGACCCTCTGGAGGAACCCCTCCCCATCTTCTGAGTATTTAAGCGTGTGAGCGACGCCGTTTTTCATAACCAATATTGCGCAGGGGAATAGCCAGCGATAACGCACCTCCTTATCACGCAGAGCCCTGGTGATGGGGGCCATGGCTCTCCTTTTTGCCAGAGTGGCAGGGGAAAGGTCCTGGAATATCTGGAACTTAATGTGTTCAAATTCCACCCCTTTCATCTCCCTGGCAATGCGGCAAGCCTCCTCTTTCGTGCGATAACAGTGAAATCTCAGCACGATATCTCTGGGGGGATCCCCCCGTTGGGGTCTTCCCCGCAGTGCGCGGTGGCACCTGTCCAGCATCAGGTCCCTGTCTGCCATGCCTGGGAAGATATGTTCTAACCACTTTGTGGTAAAGTCCTCCGGGTCCGTTATAGATTCGGGAACCCCTCGCAGATGGATGTTACAGCGACGGTCCTGGTTCTCCCCGTCCTCAATTTTATCTTCCAGGGACCTGACCTGTTCCTTTAGGGTGCTCAGTTGGGTTTGTGTTTGAGATAGTGCACTTGCAGTAGCATCAGATTGAGATTCTAAGGTGTCCGTGCGCTCCCCCAGGGCATCCACATCCTGTCTCAATGCCCAGAGTTCTGATTTAAAGAACTTTTTCATCGTGGAGCAAAACTCCTTCATATCCTTGTGGCGCATAACCGCCATATCGTCCAGGTCCTCATCAGGGGCGTCCATATCGGGCTCCGCTGCAGGTGGTTGCTCAGGAGATTCCGGTGCACCGGTCTTGGCTGTTTCTTTAGCCTTGAAATATGTGGCCACCGGCTGAGTTTTTCTGCGTAGCCCTTTGTTTGTAGTCATCTCTGCTGGTTTAGGCATGATTTGCAGGCTTTAGTACTGAAATCGGTCGAGTTTATGCTGCTGTTTTTATAGTTAGATATGCTGGGGGGAATGGAGCTCACACTTTAAGCTGCCATTCACCTATCTGTCCTGCAGGGTTCTCTCTATACTGCTCTTTTCTAATATACTTTTAAAACATATTTTACGTATATATCCTTTTACTTGAAGTATTTTTATGGTTTTGTTCCTTCTGCATGTACTGTTTGGGCTTTTTTTATTTCAGTGGTTGTATGTGTGTTTCTTTGACATCTGTCTTATATCCACTTCTGGCACTTGATGGTCTGTATTCACATTATATATGTTTTAATTCAAAGTAATTACTTATTCTGTAGTTTTAGGACATGACTCTATGCCGTTGTATTCAGACCATTATGCAAACATTGTGTATAGATGTAAAGACTGACGCTCAATATAAGTGTTTAGACTCACAAAAACACTGTATTTTTGGCATAAGAATAGATGGGAACTTTCATAAATCCTTTAAACATGTATGTAATAGAAAATTAAGGAGGGGCATCAACATGGGACCTAGCGGTCAGTCAGCACGACTACCGCAGATATGGTCCAATCGCCTACCCCACTTAACACACACTTCCCCAAATAAGGACCCAGGTAAACATATAAGGGCTATTGCCCATTACCTGTCCAGGGGGTACATTGGAATCCAGAGTTGTTCCACCGCGTGCAATCCTGACAAGGTAAACAGCAAAAATTGCAAGCAAAATTGAAGAGAGCAAAGGAGCACTGTAAACATACCTCCTCACACTTATAATCCCCATTTCGCGCCAAAAATGTCCATGTAAGCACACTGCGCATGCGTGCCAGTGACGCGTCGCATCATTGTGACATCGCCTCATAGCCAACCAGTCTCCTGCCCACCTGAGGCGACATCACTCTCACGCGCCCGCTTCCAATCTGGAACACACGGCAGTGATACTCCCATCGGGTAGAGGCGAAGGGGAGTTAAAAAATTCTTTTTTATTCAACAACTTTATTAGTATTAAAAAACGGACAAACTCACATATAGCTAAACAAATCCATAAAATGCACACAAAATACTTATACTAAAGTCAAAACATATAAAAACACAAAAGAATAGAAAAAATATTATAAATCCATTGATAAATAAGATACAAAGTAATGTAAAAGTAATGTAAAAGGATGTTAAAGCAATCACAAACCCATAAATAGCCATAGCTAGCAATTGATCAGATTACATAATTAATCATATGAAATATATATATATAATGATAATACAGTTTAGTTAATTTAAATTGATTCAGTAATAAATGAACTAAAACTAAATTCCAAAACGAAAATATAAACTGGATATATGTGATTGTCAAAGACATAGTGAATTATATGGAGAAAGATATATACAAATATTAAGCATTAAATTAAATATTAAAGCAACATTATACTCCATATAAGGATGAAACAGATTAGACACCATAGATTAATATACATCAATTATCAATCTCATAAACAATTAGATCATACCCAAAAGAGCATATAGTATCTGTATAATACAGAACCCCTCTCCACTACAAAAAGTGGGAGAGGTCCCAATCGATATTCATACCGTGAGGCATCTGGTTCTCAAGGTAAAGATCCAGAATGCCTCACGTTGATCGAGCTTCTTGACCCTATCACCCCCTCTGGGTAATGGCAAGATGGACTCAATACCTTGAAAACTTAAATTTTTTAATCCTCCTTTAATACAGTTGGTGAAATGTTTGGGGACAGGATGGTCCAAATTCCCTTTAGAGATTAATCGTACATGCTCCATAATGCGCACTTTGAGATTCCTAATGGTTCTTCCAACATATTGGCTACGGCACCCACAAGTGATGAGGTAGACAATATATGTGGATTTGCAATTAATAAATGATCTAGTAGTATGAGATTTTCCAGTTTGACTGGATACACAACTATTCGACTTTTTCATATAACCGCAAATTTTGCAATTACCACAAGGGAAAGAACCATTAAGAGCCATATTACAATGTATATCTTGTGAGGAGAAGAGACTCGGAGTCAAGGAATTCGCTACCGTTTTGGCTTTCCTATATACAATATTTGGACCTGAAGTTATGTATTGTTTCAGTATAGGGTCCAAAGAAAGTACCGACCAATGTTTCTTTAAGATATATTTAACTTGTTCAGCTTGGGCATTAAATGAGGTGATAAACAAGGGTGTGTCATTAAATCTTAAACCCCTCCTTGAGCGGTGAAACAAATCCGATCTATCAATAGTTGAGACCTCCCGAATGGTCTTATATAAATCATCTGGTTTATAACCACGTTGTACAAAACGATTAAACAATTCTTTTACACGTGCATCATAGTCTTCTTCATTTGAACAATTCCGTCGTAAACGAATAAATTGACCTTTTGGAATTCCTTTAAGAAGGGCCCTTGGGTGACAGCTGTTGGCACGTAAACAAGTATTCCGTGAATTAGATTTACGATAAATATCAGATTGAATAGATGAGTGAATATCAATGTATAGATATAAATCTAAATAGTGAATGTGATGGTGATTGTACGTGTAAGTGAAATTAAGATTGTAAGCATTGTTATTCAAAGTGTTAATAAAAGATATAAGTGAAGTGACATCACCCTCCCAAATGAAAATGAGATCATCAATAAAACGTTTGTAGAAAAAAATGTGCCCCCTAAACATGTTCCCATCTCCAAACACGTGGACAGACTCCCACCACCCCATAAAGAGGTTGGCGTAGTAAGGAGCAAAGCTCGTTCCCATGGCTGTACCACGTGTTTGGAGATAGTGAACCCCATCAAAAAGAAAATAATTGTGAGTATGATTTTGAGTATGATCTAATTGTTTATGAGATGGATAATTGATATTTGATGTATATTAATCTATGGTGTCTAATCTGTTTCATCCTTATATGGAGTATAATGTTGCTTTAAGATTGAATTTAATGCTTAATATTTGTATATCCCTTTCTCCATATAATTCACTATGTCTTTGACAATCACATATATCCAGTTTATATTTTCGTTTTGGAATTTAGTTTTAGTTCATTTATTACTGAATCAATTTAAATTAACTAAACTGTATTATCATTATATATATATATTTTCATATGATGATTAATTATGTAATCTGATCAATTGCTATCTATGGCCAGTGGTTGACAAATCACCAAAAAATCTACTCGCCACCTAGTACCAAACGTGTGCTGCTTGGGCCAATATTTACTCGCCCGGGGGTTAAATCCACTCGCCCGGGGCGAGCAAATGTATAGGTTTGTCGAACACTGGCTATGGCTATATATGGGTTTGTGATTGCTTTAACATCCTTTTACATTACTTTGTATCTTATTTATCAATGGATTTATAATTATTTTTTCTATTCTTTTGTGTTTTTATATGTTTTGACTTTAGTATAAGTATTTTGTGTGCATTTTATGGATTTGTTTAGCTATATGTGAGTTTGTCCGTTTTTTAATACTAATAAAGTTGTTGAATAAAAAAATATTTTTTAACTCCCCTTCGCCTCTACCCGATGGGAGTATCACTGCCGTGCATTCCAGGTTGGAAGCGGACGCGTGAGAGTGACGTCGCCTCAGGTGGGCAGGAGACTGGTTGGCTATGAGGCGATGTCACAATGATGCGACGCGTCACTGGCACGCATGCGCAGTGTGCTTACACGGACGTTTTTGGCTCGAAATGGGGATTATAAGTGTGAGGAGGTATGTTTATGTATTACACCTTGATAAAGTCCCCCGGGACAAAACGCGTTGGTGTGTGGGCTGTGTTTCTGTCCCTGTGTACTTATACATTAAAACTACCCTCAGTTTTAGCCTGGAGTTGTGCCCTTCATTTTTTCTATAGGATTTTTTCCTGTGGATCCTTATACCAGCAGTGCTCCTTTGCTCTCTTCAATTTCACTATGCAAACATCCCTATTGGTCTCTTCTTGCCTTGTGACCATGTGTCTTCAATACTAAGCTGTGCATGACGCGGATGCCTCTGAAGCGCCAGCATCGCAGCTGATTGGCTACCTAACTCACCTTATCCGACGCGTCATACAGCGCGCCACACTACAAATCTGCGCATCATCTCTGAGAGACTACTCCTGGAAGAAGCCAGCAATTGCGAAACGGCTGTTGGAGTCCTTTACACAGGGATTCTTCTGCTGGTGTGATTCTGTTTTCCCTACCCCACCATGCAATAGAGGTTGCCTGTCCTATTTTCGGCTGAGTTAGGTCTGAGAGCAGAAATCCTGATGGTCTGGACTGACATATAAGAGAGACTCTGGTGATATGGATCTTTCCCCCTCATTTTGACTGCTTTTTAGTGCCATTGGTCCTTTGCCCATCTGCATTTATGCTGTTCATTGGTAGTGGATTTTGCTCTATACCCACTCTGTTATCACCTCTCATTACCACCTATGCATTCTGTGCTCTTATCTTATAGTTTTGTTTGCTCATGATATTTAGCCCAGGTGGGATACATTTGTAGGTAGGTTTGCAGTTTGCCTTTTCTACTTTAGTTAGGACTGTTAATTTTCAGTTCTTTTATGTGAGGATATCTGTTTATCATTGTAGTTCTCTGTGCTCCTGCATATTTTTGTATGACACTGTATTACTGCTGCACACACACCTGACTTCACACATGCTATTATATTATAACTATTCATCCCACGGGCAGTACAAAGGACTCGGGGCCATCCCTTAAGGTTGGAGGAAAGAAAATTTCACCAGCAACAAAGGAATTCATTACCCATGGAGACTGTGATGGCAGATACAATAGATTTGTTCAAAAAAAGGTTGGACATCTTTTTAGATGGGAAAGGTATACAGGGATATACCAAATAAGTATACATGGGAAGGATGTTGATCCAGGGATTAATCCGATTGCCAATTCTTGGAGTCAGGAAGGAATTCATTTTTCCCATTATTGGGGTTTTTTGTTTGCCTTCCTCTGGATCAATAAGTATAGATATAGGATAAAATATCTGTTGTCTAAATTTAGCATAGGTTGAACTTGATGGACGGAAGTCTTTTTTCAACCTCATCTACTATGTAACTATGTATTACTCCAGTTTCTCTGTCATCTTTAACCAGCCAGTTATTTTTCCATGTGGGATCTCTTTGACCCCACTGTGGAATTTGTGTCAGGTTTTTCACCTGCTTTTGTGTAACTGGAGTTTGATATTCTCTCACATTGTAGGCTTTTCATGTCTGCCAGATGTTACCCTGATTGTTTTTATTTTGTATGTCGTCATTTTGTGTTCTCTCACTGCTCTTTTTTGCCATCGTTCCATGATTAATAAATTGTTTCTTATTCTTTTTTGTTCAGCTTTGTGCATTTTTTGGATTTGAGTGTTTGTTTGGGACTTTCTGTCTTTTTGTGTTGCTGTATTATATATATATATATATATATATATATATATATATATATATATATATATATATAAACACAAAAACAAATAGTAGCGCTAGTAAGTGATAAATGGGTAATAACTTGTGCAGTGTATAATATCATGTGTTGTAATGAAAAATATAAAAACTTTTTTTCTTCAAAAAAGTTATAGTGAATAGAAAATACTATATATAGATGAAATGCTGGTGTTCGCATAGGCGCAGTCTATAAGGAGTAGGCGATGCTTCTATATGGTCATGCCTGACCAATGTGATAAAAAAACAAAACAAAAAGAAGCGCCAATTCCGTATGTAAAATAGAGAGTGAATTTTATTATTCTAATAACCAGAGTAGTCTTGAAGACTAATGCTAGACTGGTGTGATAAAAATCATTCAGTATACAATAAAAAGGCATCAGCAGCAATAGCAAGTGACATGCATGAATATATGAAACAGATTGATGGAGGAGGCAGAACAGGGAAGATAAACACTGATGGAGTGAGTGGTAAATGGCAGTCCGTATGACAGTTAACAGCCGGAAATCAATAGTCACCAAATAGAGTGTAATCCTTCTCAGATGTATATTGGTGAAATGTTAGCAGACCTAGTGGAGCACGGAGTAGTTCTTATCAACGTGCGGTCTGATTCCGCTGTAGTATGATGATCAAAGGAACAAATTCCCCATATAGCATAGCCAGATTGGGCCAAATTCCAAACCTCATAGAGGGATGATGTCTGCCTCTTAGTCAGACTCCGCTCTGATCCCGTTCAGGTCCCGGGTGTCCGTATCCTGTCCGTCGCCAGCGTATGCTGTTGTCTCCGGATCCAGAGCTGTGGTCTGTACTCTGTTCTCTTCAGTATCAGACCTCGCTTGAGCACCAGACAGGTGTTTCCAGCGCTCCCCTCCGTACCCAGAAGTAACATGACAATCTGTATTCAGTATCCTCCAAGTGTGTACCGCGTCACTGCGTTGCTGCGTGATGACGTCACAACGTTCCAATGCGTTTCGTCATTGAGAGTGACTTTCTCAAGGATGAGACTGTGGCAGACGAACTGACTTATTATAGCTGCATTAATTGCCTCTCATGACAAAAACAGCTGCACACAATCTCAATCGTTGCTAACATGTATATATAAAACAATTGAAAACTTAATAAAAATGAGAAAAATATGATGAAATCGACATATATAAATATACCTAGACCACTAACTGTTCCATCAAACAAAGTATAGTAAACATTGTAATAATTCAAATATTAAACTAGATTTTGAATATCCGGTTCATAGATTTATGTATTTAATATAGAATTGATTAAATTCAATGGAAGAGTAGGGGGTGCGGTAAAGGCAGAGTAGAAACTAATAAAAATAAATGTATAACTTAATAATTAGTAAAAATAGTGATAATAATAAACGGCTGATGAATAATATATGTGCAACAAATAGACCCACTTCAATGTAGCTGATGACAAGTACAGAAAGAAACATAGTCTATATATAGAGTAGAAGAGAGCAGAAACCATAAAGAATATAGATATATAAATATAGATCAAACAGATTTTAAATCCAATGTATATATGTATATATAGAGGTGTATATTCTATGTTTAAATATGTATCAGACATATTTATTAGTATGTTTACAAATAGCAAATATACAATATATACAAGAGAAAACCTGTGTTGTATTAATAGGGAGCATGGAGAGGGAGCGGATTAATAACTATAACTGGGATGGATAGGGGTAAAAAAGAAGAGGGGAAAGAACATTGGAGGGAGAGTGTGGATTTACAGAAGTTGTTAAACAATAATACTTGTGTCGATGCATTCGTTGAGCCCTCTTAGCATTCGTGAGTCCTTTTGGATCTATTCTCTGGGAACTCCAGTTCCTAAGGTGCTCAACTTCTTTAAATCCCCCTCCTCCCTCCAATGTTCTTTCCCTTCTTCTAGTCAGCTGTATAATGCTAGTGTGCTGGTGAATACTGTCCTGCCCCTTTTGTTACACTAGTAACTAGTGATTAGCACAGCAGAGGAGTGCGGCAGTGTGACTAAGCAGCTGAGGGAGCGGGGAGAAGCTATGATGTACTGCTGCGGCTCATCTGAGTCTAACACATCGCCGGTTTTCCCCTGTTTTTTTCCTGGAATGCGACGCACTTCACATGGAGCATGCCGCATTCATTTTGCGTTCTCAGCCACGGGTCACGCGTGGTTGACGCGCGGTTGATGCGTTTATTGAGAATGGTTCGGATTTAATAGGTTGAAATTCTTCGCGTGTCCGCCAGATGGCAGATATTCATGAATTGTAATGCGCATGTGCTTCAGTAATGTGTCTACTTGCAGGTGTTTCGTTTAAAAAAGATACCACAGTGTGCTATTGTAACTTGGCCTTGAGACTGAAGGAAGAGTTTGCAAAAATGTATCAATTTAGGCTTTTCATATTAAAGAAAGACAAAGACCAGTTTCGGTTACAGTATTCTCCAGAGACCCGCCGCCCGCCACGAGTGTTCAAGTGCAGCCCGTTTTCCAAAAACCCGACAGAAGTTACGCGTATTTGATATGGGCCGCGATTAATGCAACAGATGATAAAATGGCAACAGACATTGGACAAATCACATGGTGTCACTCTTACATATGGGTCACACTAGATGTGACCTCACTCTACACGATCATTGAGCACTCTAAGGGTATAAAAGCAGTTAGTCACTTTATCTAATCTTCACTTGGCACAAATCACCTTTATTATGGATTGCATTCTGTTTTTGTTGCAGCATAATTACTTCACGTTTGATGATCAATATTTTTTACAGACACAGGGGACCGCTATGGGCACATCATTTGCACCTTCGTATGCCAACTTATTCATGGGCTTTTGGGAGACTTACCACATTTTCGGTGACAATAATCCTTACAGACAATATATTAAATTCTATCGTCGCTATATCGATGACTTACTTTTGATTTGGTGTGGGGATACACAGACACTTTTATCATTTTTAGATTATATTAATACCAATGACTGTAATCTCAAATTTACTCATACCATACATGATCATCATATTGATTACTTGGATCTGCATTTATATGTAGATACCAATCTACTGATACAAACAGACATTTATAGAAAGGAGAACTCCCGCAACTCCTTGTTAAGAGCTAATAGTGCACACCCGAGACCACTGCTCAATGGTATCCCCAAAAGTCAGTTTCTACGACTTAGAAGGATTTGTTCTACGGAAGAATCCTTTTGTTATTCAAGCTGAAAATCTCAGATTAAGATTTAAAGCTCGTGGATACTCTGACGGTGTTCTGGGGAGTGCACTCAACAATGTGAAAAGGCTCAAGAGGGCAGATCTCTTACAAAGATCTAAAAAGAATAGGCCAGATGAACAAAGACAAGGGAATTATGATAGAGAGGCACCTCTCTTTATTACCACCTATTCCAGACAAGCTGGCAATATTCGATCTATTCTCAACAAACACTGGGAGGTACTCAGATTAGATAAAGATCTAGAAAAATACACTAAATCCAATCCTAGAATAGTGTATAGGAAAGCAAAGACAGTAGGTACTCATATCTCACCGAGTATGTACAGAACAAAGAAACCTACTAAGAGCACCATCCCCAATGGGTTTTACAAATGTGGATCCTGCAATTATTGTAAATATGCTCTACCTATTAAATCCATAAAAAATATATATACAGGTCAAAAGCAGAGGATTAATTCTTTTCTAACATGTAATACAAAATTTGTGATATACATTCTGAGATGTGCATGTGGTTGCAGTTATATAGGTAGAACGACAAGACCTTTGAAAATAAGAATCAGTGAACATATCAGAACCATCAAGAATAGAGATGAGAAATTCCCAGTCGCAAGACACTTTAATCAATGCTCAATGGGCTCAGTAGATCAACTCACATTTAGCGCCATTGAACACATTGCAATACATCCAAGAGGTGGGGATAGAGAATCTCTTCTCAACTGCCGTGAGATGCATTGGATTTATACCCTTGGGACTCTGACACCCAAGGGTATGAATACCGACTGGGAACTCAAACATTTCCTTAAATAACATCTTTAAATAGGCGTCAATCTCAATTAGTCTTTGTCCGTCTTTGCTCCCCCCCCCATTCCCCATCCCCCACTCCCCCCCCATTCCCCATCCCCCACTTCCCCCCCTCCCCCCATTCCCCATCCCTACTCCCCCCCCCCGTCCCCCCTCCCCCCCCCTTTTCCTCCCCCCCCTCCCCCTCCCCCCTTTTCCTCCCCCCCCTCCACCTCCCCCCCTTCTCCCTCTCCCCCTTCTCCCTCTCCCCTTCTGCCCTCCCCCCCCTTTTCCCTCCCCCCCCTCTTCCTTCTCATGACGTATAACCTTTTATTAGATATGTTTCACTCATTTTGGATATTCCTATATATATATATATATATATATATACCTGCATATCACTGTATGATCATTTTGACACATATACTGAATAAGGCTCAACTCTTAATAACTATATATTCCTGATTGCTGTATCAGTTAAACTAATGTTTGATATATGCTATACTTTGTTCATTACACCTTTTGCAATTCATAAGTATATCTTCAAGTATGCATTGTCCTTAGATATGTGCATGCAAACAAAGAAATGGATTATAATTCACTATAACTAAAACACTGAGAATAATTATGTCTTCCATTTCACCATGTCAATGTATAAGATTGCTTTTAATATGTGTTTATGTCATTGTTTTTAATATCACCTTTCTTTATTAGTGTATGCTGAGTTTTCAACATACACAAGCTCTGCATCTGATCTATGGGATATTCCCCTCCCCTCTTCGGGACTAGTAATTTATTCACTGCCCAGTGATCTCATTGGTCCAGGGCTTGGGCCAATCAGATCGTACCCTGACGATTTCGTGCCAATTGTAGAAGACGTCATTAACCAGCTGGAGGCAGGGGAAATCCTATATCAGCAGCGTTAGCTGCAGTCTGCAAATATTCTCGTTGACAAAGGGCGACGGCCTGAAACGCGTTCGAGATTTTTAACCTATCCCATGCCATGATGTCTAACATGGAATAAAGGACTTTTATACCGGTATCTAGCCCCCTCATTGCTGCATTGCTGTGCTCTGTTTTCTTCCATGAGGATATCCTGTTGTATACTGTATATATTTTGTATATTTATATTTATATTACAACAGTATATATATTTTATATTGCTGCATATTAATAGAACAATATATTGTATCCTGTTGATCTACTGTCTCCAATATTTTTACTTACCGGAATGTTTTTCTTTACATTGTAGGGAGACAACTCTTTTGGTGGACAAAATAAGTGAGGAGAATGATGAGAAGAGTGCATTAAGGGTCAAATACACTCTGCAGGAAAATCACAATCTCACTGTATCCGAGACCAGCATAAAGAAGATGAGACGCAGCATTGGATGGAAATATGGACATGTGAGGTTAGTACTGGACAGTACAGGAGGTAAAAGTGTTGTGTAGGAAATTGTACTGTACCGCTAAAATTATTTATTCCTTGTCATTACAGAGCGTACCCCATGAAAAGGGACGCAAACAAAATCAAAAGAGTGGTTCAGGCCCAGGCATGGATCGACAGTGGGGAAACTTTCCAGGATTGCATCTTCACTGACGAGTCTACTGTGTCGTTGGAGAGATTTGCAAGCTTTGCATTCCACAAAAAAGGCCGCATACCTTTGAAGCCGCGGCCAAAACACCCCGTGAAGCTGCATGTGTGGGGTGCCATCTCTAGGCGTGGACCAGAATGCATTGTTTTCTTTGAAGGTAAAATATATGAAATATAATGTAGCCTTATGCACTGTACTTTACTAGTGTAGCCTTACTGTATGCACTGTACTGTACTATTGTGCAGTTTTTTGAGCACTTTTCTTTTCTTGCTACAGGAATCATGAATAAAGCTTTCTTCCAAGACAACATTGTCCCTGAGATGCAATACATCACACGCGAGTTCCCGAATGGTCACCGCTTCTACCAGGACAACGAGCCGAAGCACACCGCGTCAACAGCGCATATCCTTGAGCGCGGTATCAACTGGGTGAAGACGCCAGCGGAGTAAGTGCGGTAACCGTGTCTCATTTTTTTTCCCACTGGTTTTACTGTGTACTGTACTGTATCTCTTAAACTAATTGTCCTTTTTTTTCCAATGACAGATCGCCAGACTTCAATCCGATCGAAATGGTCTTGCATCAGCTGAAGGACCATATCCGGAAAGTGGCGAAACCCTCCAAAAAGGACGAGTTGTTGAAAGGCATAATGAGTTTTTGTAACGATGTACTCACCGTGGAACGCTGCAATAAATATATAGACCATATTGCCACTGTGTTGCCCATTGTGATCGCGCGTAATGGGCATTCATCAGGAAAGTAGTACTGTGCTGTAGTATTGTAAGTACAGTATGATACAGGTAAGTATGGCACAGATTTGTTCTTTCCCAATAGTCAGTAGTTACAGTAATATACAGTAGTTACAGTTTTTTTCTTTACAGAGAGAGCAGCACCAGGTTACAGTACATAGTATTTTACAGTAGTCAGAGTATACAGTAGTTCCAGTATAGACTAGTTTGACAGTACTAGAGTAACTGCCTACTAACTGCTCAATTTTTTTCTTTCCAGAGAAAGCAGCACCAGCCATGTACAGTAGTACTACACATCACACAATGCCATAATACAGTATGCACATAACTGCACTAATTTTTTGTTTTCTTGTCGTTTCAGGAAAAAAGGGTGGCCTGGGGGGAGGTGGGGGTTGTGTCCAGTCTAATCTGTTTGTACAGTAAAATGTACAGTATATAAACAGCAGTAATGATGTACACAAAACATCTCCTCTCTCAATGAACTACTGTACTGTACACAGAATGAGGAACAAGATAAAGACGGAAAAAATTATATTACTATATATATATATATATATATATATATATATATATATATATATATATATATATATATATATATATATTATAAATTACAGTATATATTATTAAATAATATTCTTATAAATGTGCATTATTCATGTTTCCCCATGTTTTACAAATGTTTTCTAAATGTTTATCCAATTTCAATCTGCCAAAAGAACTTAATAAAGACTGCATTATGTATTATTCACGATTATTTTTATATTTTTATTTTTTGGTTCCTGATAAAATAAAATAAATATTTATTCACATTCCTGCTAATCATAATCATTCACCAATGAATGACAAAACAACACGAATCAGTTAATGTTTTTTTAACTCTCAATTCTCACAATGCTGTGCAAATCGGATTTACATTTCAAAATCGAGAAGGGATTTTCCAAAGCGTTACCGTAAACAAAGCCTCAAAAGGTTGGGGGGGGGGGGGGGGGTGGGGTGATTACCCGCAGGCGCACTGAGGCTTTGTAGCTCGGCTATGGACGGATTAAGAACACAATGGCAATATTCAGAAAATTAACGACTCTGTGGAGAGAGGGGGCTGGGTGACTCATGCGCATTAAGCAGCAAGCTCCCATCTCTAAAAGGATTAGAGTGCACGCAGGCGCAGTGAGGCGATTGACGCTCGGCTAGGGACGGATTAAAAACAGAATGACTAACTAACTTCAGAAAATTAATGACTCTGTGGAGGTGTCAGTCGATAACAGTTTGTGTGTGCGTGGGGGAGGGATGAAGGATTAGTCGTGCAGCAGTTCAAAGAAATAACATACTGTACTGTAGAGTACAGTAATTTCAAAAGGCAGTTCATCATAATACTGTAATTTGATCCCTACACCCCCCAAATACAGTACATAAAAAGCACACAAATCAACCATGTGCAGGCAAACGCACAGATTTAATATCGTAATATCAAGATTGTTTTTGCAGGCTTGTGGATAAAATAACAGTTAAAAAATCATAATTACATTTTTTGGGGGGCACTCAAGCAAGCTGGGGTGGGTGAAGTTACAGGCGCATGAGCAGGAATAAACTAGCTCCCATCCGAAAGAGGATTACACACAGGCGCATAGAGAGGTGATGCTCTGTGCAAATCAAATTCGAGAAGGGATTTTCCAAAGCGGTGCTGTAAACAAAGCCTCAAAATTCCCATTTCAAAGAGAATTACACGCAGGCGCAGTGAGGCTTTGTAGCTCGGCTATGGACGGATTCAGAACACAATGGCAATATTCAGTAAATTAACGACTCTGTGGAGAGGGGGGGGTTGGGTGACTCATGCGCAGTAAGCAGCTCCCATCTCAAAAAGGATTACATGCAGACGCACTGAGGCTTTGTAGCTCGGCTATGGACGGATTAACAACACAATGGCAAGATTCAGTAAATTAACGACTCTGTGGAGAGGGGGGGGTTGGGTGACTCATGCGCAGTAAGCAGCTCCCATCTAAAAAAAGATTCAGAAAATTAACGACTCCGTAGAATTTCAAATCCTTGAGCTAGCGTTTGTGGGGGAGGGGCTACAGGTACAGCTGCATTAAGGTGAAAGCTAAAGACATACTTTAATTTCAAAAGGCAGTTCATCATAATAATACACCCCCAAATACAGTACGTAAAAAGCACACAAATCAACCATGTGCAGTCAAATGCACAGGGTAGTAGTCAAAAGCTACAGCACAGATTGAATATCGTAATACAGTAAGAGGGTTTTTGCAGGCTTGTGGAGAAAAAAAAATTACAATAAAAAAAAATTCTTAATTTTTTTTTGGTCACTCACTCAGGCAAGCAAGCATTGGTGGGCGAAGTTACAGGCGCATGCGCAGTAAATTCCTGCTGTCAAGCAGGAATGTGATTGAAATACCCTGCAGTGCAGTTTTATTTCAGTTAATTATCCTGAGTGAGGGGAGAGCGCTGTATATGCAGAAATGTGACACTGTTACAGTACTGTACACGCCTATGCGTTTCAACAATTTTCAAATGAGACATACTGTACAGCAGCACAGCAGTGCAAATGCATGTATACTTTAAATATGCAAATTTAGAATTACTGCGCGTGCACACACAGACTGTGTACTGACGTAGGTTGAACCGCGAAGGTATTAGACTTCCAAGACAACAGCTCGCAAACGCCCCCCTGAGTTTTTACACGGCATTGCAGTATTGCAGACAGCGAGAATAAAATGCTAATATCACGAGCGCGAAAATAACGCAGTTCACTCCGGGCGAAAACGACAAAAAAACGCACCTAACCGGAATAATCTGAGAGCCGCTGATCTAGCCGACTTAGACTCAGATCGGCCTCCACTGTACACCAGAAACATCATCACAACATCTTCACACTAAACAGGGAGAGGCTGCTGGGACCACAAGCTAAGCCTTAAAGGGATGCATGCGGGCTTTGGGACGCATTTTGCCCATCAATGTCTTAAACCATTGAAAATATTTTCAGCACTGTGTAGGGTGGCTCTGGTAGGTTGAGCATTTTCTCTGCTGACAATGCTGGATGAATGACTGACATACTGTATATTATGGTATATTTTTCTGCGCTTTGGGAGGCTGGGGTCGATGCTTCCAGATCTGACCCCAGCATCAATATTCCTCCGGGGGCAGCTGCAATCGTGGTTCCACAGCTTGCATCAGTGCCAAAAACAGTAGGTCTAAGGCCCCGCTGCACGTGCCAGCACGCCCGCCTTGCATCCTGGCGGCACGTGCACGGCACTTCACCTCGATCGGCGGTCTTTAAGGAGCCATTTTAGGTGTGGGGCGTGGCCAAAACGGGTCGGGTCGGCAGGGCCATGACGGGTGGCGGGGCCATGATGGGGGAGGGGGGGGCACAGCCATGATGTACATTTTCTGATCCGTGTGTGTGTGTCCGTGTGTGTCTAGCATTGAGGAAGGATCCACCCCGTGCCGGATGTCTCCCCTCCTCATTGGCTCCCTGCCACACCACTTGACGTGTCACCGCTTGGGATCACAATCCTATTGTAGCCCCTGCTGGCTGACACGTCACAGTGTGCAGTGAGCCTGGCAGTGAGGAGGGACTGGGGCTGACTAGGGAGGAAGTAAGGAACTGGTGAGTAGCGTGCATGCGGTAGCGCGCGCCTCTGGATACAGCAGGACCCAAGCCTAAGTATTGCTACATCTGTAGTCCAGAAGCCAAGGTTGATACCAGCACTCCTAGAGAGGGGAAGGTGTGGATGGTGCACTAGGGGAAGGGATTTGTAATCCATTATTTCTGGATTGACGCCAACGTTGAATTTGTACAGTTATAACTTGGTAAAGCAAGAGGCGAGAAATAGAAATTTCAACTAATTTCTTGTATGTCTGATACTATTTTTCAGTAATACCTTGCAAATCATTCTTGGAAAAGGAAGGAAGTTATTTGAGTTAAAAAAAAGTGTAATGACTTAAATGCTTAAATTATATTGTTTGAGATCTGATTATTTTTGGGGAAGGATTGTTCAATTTAGAGATGTTGCAACATTTTCATTTCATCAAGTGATGTACTTGTCTAAGCATTAACATAAGGGGAGCCTTGCTAAAATATTGGGGAATCATTCTGGGGAGAACATCTATCAGCTCCCATTCTGTAAAAGATATGTGGGGTGGATAAAAAATTAGGAGGTGTTGCTGCTTTAACATCATATTTTAAGAGGATACACTTATCTGGAGCTTAAAACACAGGACTCCATGGTATTAACATGTGCATGCGCCTAGAAAGTTAATCAGTGCAACCTTACTGTAAAAAATACCTTATTGAGTAATTTTCATAGCCTTAGTGGATTCCATGGCTATTAACATTCTGTCATGGTAATGATAGATTTTATACACAACACAAGATTTTGAGTTAAACAAGAATTATACGTTAGCCCATTGATTTACAGATTGTTGATTTAATTTCAGACACTTACGAGCATCCTGGAATGTTGAGAACATTTGTCACGTCTGGTCAGCATTACAGTACATTGAATGATAATAACCATTGCACTTCTTTATGAACATGCAACACACTGCTATGAATGCAGTAAAAGCCCAGACCTCAGCATGTTAAAAATAACTCAATGCATATACATGTTGCATAGTTTTAAATCCTTTGGGATCTCTATTTCAGAGGATCACAATTGGTGGAAAATGAGATACTATTTTAAATATGCTTTCATACTTCCTCATTCTGACCACATACTGTACTTCCTTATAAAAATGGTTCATTTGTTGTTTTTTCTTCTCTTGCGGGAATATTGTTGTACGTAGGCGTGACAGTGTAAAATATTTGAAAATGGTTTATTAAATGAAATGATTTTGGTCTTTCTTTTACCCACCAAAGTATATGTATGGATAGCAACCACATAGAAAAGCACTGGGATTTAATGGGCATGAATGATTTACCTGCTGAAGTGGGGCAGGCAAAAAGCCTGGACTGGAATCGTTAACACCCCACATTAAAATACACACTGTTGCCATATACATACACTATATATATCTATATCTATATTTCTCAAACCGTCGTATGTGTGTTCGTCTGTCTGTCCTGTCCCTAGGGGCAATCACATTGGACCTTTGGCCCGTCACTCCGCCTCAGGCCAATGAGATGGGTCCCTTGGCCCGCCCGCCCCTGCACACCTCTCATTGGCCTGAGGCGGAGTGATGGGCCAAAGGTCACACACACACACACACACACACACACACACACACACACACACACACACACACACACACACACACACACACACACACACACACACACACACACACACACACACACACACACACACACACACACACACACCTCCTCCTGCCCAGGTAAGTAACTAAACCCCTGCGCCTCCCCTCATAGCGCACACCCCTGCCGCTGCCTCAAACCCCTGTGCCTCCCGCTGCCTCAAACCCCTGTGCCTCCCGCTGCCTCAAACCCCTGTGCCTCCTGCTGCCTCAAACCCCTGTGCCTCCCGCTGCCTCAAACCCCTGTGCCTCCCGCTGCCTCAAACCCCTGTGCCTCCCGCCGCCTCAAACCCCTGTGCCTCCCGCCGCCTCAAACCCCTGTGCCTCCTGCCACCTCAAACCCCTGTGCCTCCTGCCGCCTAAAACCCCTGTGCCTCCCGTCGCCTCCAACCCCTGTGCCTCCCGCTACCTAAAACCCCTGTGCCTCCCCTCTGAGCGCAAAACCCCTGTGCCTCCCGCCGCCTCCAACCCCTGCGCCTCCGCCCTCCCTTCCCGCATTGCCTCCAAGCTCACACCCCGGCCACTAGAGTCAGTGGGGGAGCGGCCGCACGGGAGCGAGTGCCCGGGACACAGCAGGGGAGTGGCCGCACGGGAGCAAGCGCCCGGGACACAGTGGGGAAGTGGCCGCGCGGGGGAGTGGCCGCACGGGAGCGAGCGCCCAGGACACAGTGGGGGAGCGGCCGCATGGGAGCGAGCGCCCGGGACACAGCGGGGGAGCGGACAGCCGGTCAGGGGAGCGGACAGCCGGTCGGGGGAGCGGACAGCCGGCCGGGGGAGCGGCCACAACATGCTGCCTCCCGACTCAGATCCACGTGGGAGCGGGCGGAGGGGTGAGACAGTGGCCAGACGCGTGCACACGCCCCCGTCTGCAGACGTCCACAACAGACGGAAGGTTTCGGGGGGGACGACAGATGACCGGCAGACACTGGGGGAAGGGGGAGCAAGCGGCCACATGATACATTAATTGTCACTTACCCCCCCCCACCCCTTCCCCCTCACTTCCCCCCCACTTCCCTTCCTCCTCCCCCCCTCCCCCTTCCCCCCCTTCAACCCCTACCCCCCTCCCCCCTCCTTGACCTCCCCCCTTCACCTCCCCTTCACCTCCCCTCACCCCCCCTTCACCTCCTCCACCTCCCCCCTTCCCTTCCTCCCCCTACCCCCCTTTCCCCCCCTTCACCCCTCCCCTCCGCCCCCCTTCCCCTCACACCTACCCCTCCCTTCACCTCCTTCACCACCTTTCGGCCGCCCACCCGCCCGCCCTTCTGCCTTTCACCCGCCCACCGCTCACACCCCTGCGCCACACAGCCACCGCACGCACTGAACAGACACCCGCCACACTCGACGCACACCCGCCATCTCTCACCCACCCCACACACTCGACACACACCTGCCGCCTCCTGCCCCTACGCAACAACATCACTGACCAGCTGTCGCCCGCACTCGCCACACACCCGCCGCCTCACACCCTAGCAGGGCCCTGACCCACAGCCAGCACTCACTACCCACGCGCGACACATACTGAACACCCACCCGCCGCCTCACACACGCTCACACCCTAGCAGGACACACGCCTCATATTTTTACATCACTTATGTCACCAAAATATACATTGTACTGTGGTGTGTTTACAATAAACCATTTTTATACAATATCGTATTACATTTTCTTCCATCTTTCTTTTCAACATTATTATCCAACCTTTCCAACAAATACTCAACCTATTGTTCCACGATTTATAAATAATACTACCTATTATGCATTTACATCCCGGGCAACGCCGGGTATATCAGCTAGTATATATATATATATATTTATATATATATACTATATATATATATATATATATATATATATATATATATATATATAGCAACTGTAAATATTACTGTATGTTCATTTGCATGTCTTAGACAGGTCTGCAACCCTGTCATTCCCCATTGTCACCCAGCATACAGCACTTCCACTGCAGCAAGGGATTCTGGGAAATGACATGCAAATGAGCACTCAGTGCCACCTTTTGTCTCAAGCTCGTATTGCACAAGCCAATCCTCAAGCCAATGCATGCTGTTTTAAACACAGCTTTTAAACAGAGGCTGGGATGAGATGCAAAGCCATTAGACCTACTCACATACATGTTTCAACCTTGATGGGTATCATCAGTGTGAGGCTGGTCTTAATGGCTAGCAGGTTTGAGACTAGACTAGGTAATCACCACTGTCATTAAGGTTATGGTGGGTAAAAAAAGTGACAAAAACCCTCCACAGTAAAGCATAAAGCAACTGTAAATATTACTGTATGTTCATTTGCATGTCTTAGACAGGTCTGCAACCCTGTCTTTCCCCATTGTCACCCAGCATACAGCACTTCCACTGCAGCAAGGGATTCTGGGAAATGACATGCAAATGAGCACTCAGTGCCACCTTTTGTCTCAATATATATATATATATGTATATATATAGGGCTCGACAAATGCGGTTGCCCGGGGCGATTGCATTGTGGCCGGTGTCAACTGCTTACCCGCGGCGTTGTCCCCCGGCATCTCCTGGTCTTCTCCGTCTTGATCTTTAAAATCATGTTTTTCTCCTGCAGCACTATTTAAAATGGCCATGCGGCATCATATAACACCGCATTGCCATGGCAATGGGATGCTGTGTCTCTCTCCCCTAATCCCTATTGAAAGCAATAGCTCTTATATACCACCATAACTTAAATTTGTGGGACTAAACTAACTCTTTGGAGATAAAGGGTGATATTAACTTAGTGGTGCTAAGCCATAAAATACTTTATGGCTCCCAACGACCTCCCCCCTACAGACACTTAGCCCCAAAGGTTTAAATGAGGACTTGGATCTCCTTGCCTTTCAATGAAGTTGAGGGGTTTTTATATTTTTAATATATATTTTCAATACATTTTTATTATATATTTTTAATACATATTTTAACGAACCATTTATTATTTATTTATATTTTTTTATCCAATACGTCCTCTTCCAATAAGGTTCCCCAAATTGTACTGTAGTATAATGTTTTTTCTTTTTTCTTTTTATCCTGTTGATCTATGCTCTTCTTTTATGGGATGCAATTTATTTATGTATTTAAAGCTAATTTGTTGATCATCATAAGACTCATCGATGAGGTATCCAATTAAGTAAAATAATTCATTATTGAAGTATACTCTTGGTGTGTTGTATAGTATTTTTAGCACATTTTTATTATATGCCATTTATTGATTTATATATGGCCAATTTGAGGAATATCACAAAACTCAATGATGAAATGTTAAATTGAGTAAATGAATTCAAGATTTATATATACTCTTTGAGTGTTGTTTAGTGTTTATTTAATTTTTTTTTTTTTCTCTATATAGACAAACTTTTAAAAATATATACATTGGGACTTTGTAATTTTTATTAATAATGTATCAATTCATTTAAATGTTATGTTGTTTTATTTCTATGTAATTTTTCTTTATATATTTTGTTTTTCTGTGACATGAACCATTACATGGGGGTTGTGTTGGTGTGCACTGATGTACCCAGGGCGTGATATTGTCAATGGAAGCCAATTAGGCTAATTGATGACCCCTGTCCAGAGGGGTATTTATAGTCCACTCAAACACCCCCATGGTATCCCTGATGAAAGCACGTCACGTGCTGAAACGCGTAGGAGGAGGAGCTTTGAGGGGTTACAGCTCTTGTGCATCCCTGTCTCATTGCCACAGTCCTGGTGGTTTAACGTGGAGTCCCTTGGAGAGTATACTGCGGAGGCTGTGAAAATTCTGAAGCTGTGTGGGGTGTGTGAGATTTGGCTCTCAGCCCCTGTGCGCTCCGGTAGTTCCAGGCAACGGCCGGGAAGGGTTGGTGCGTCACGTCCGGCCGTGACGTCATACCCGGAAACCCGGCGCCCTGTGAGCAGTTCCATCACTGGTGTGCGAGCCCAGGAGAGCTGTGGAGCGGTGTTTCTGCAACGAGTGCTGGGAAGGAGGAAAGAAAAAGGAGCCACCAGCGCGAAGTGTATGAAGTCTGGGTGAGCACTTTCCACATTTGATGCCTACGGCACCTTCCCATTTCTACACACTTCAATACCTGCACAGTTGGTAGCGCTTTCCATCCTAGCTACCATTCTGGATTTTAACCTCTCAAAGGCCACTCTTGCCCGAGTCTGTCATATCAGACAGGGGCATTAACTTGTATCCACACCAACTGGACAATTTCTCTCTGGCAGAGACTTATGCTATTTATTTTATATATTTTTGTGTATTTATTCATGCAATTTTATGCTCATTTCATATGTGGTTTTCAACATAAAGTGGCTGCTGGGCCTGATCCTAACTCATATAGCGCTTCCCTGTTTGTTTGTTTATTGACCTCCCCCCTATTATTGGGTAATTGTGGACAAAAGAGCACATTTAAGCATATTTGGTGGTTATGTCCCAAGATCACAGTGTTTTGAGGAAAAAGAAGGAGGTTAATAACCCAGATTACGAGCCTGCACCCACCCTGGAACATAGAGTCAGTGCTGATAAATACTGTATGCCTACTGAAATTATATAATGACTATGGAGAAATGAACGAGTCTGTTGGCAGACAGATATACCAGATATCAGGGGATCTGGGAACCATGGATAACTTACTGTGAACCAAATCGACCTAAAGGCTAAACCCATCTGTATATTTTATCTGATAAAATTGTGAAAACTTGAAGCTGTAAACTGTATGTCTCAATGATCTTCGTCCCGATAGGGGAACTAATTGCACAACAGAAACCATGTTTCCTTGTCTGCCTAACCCTTACCCTCCTTTCTTTTAGTTATATATATTTTTTAAAAGATACCTTATGGTGCCGTGAAAAAAAATTGCAGACCATTTACTTGACTGGAGCTTAAAGGGCCATATTTACTAAGCAGTCTTCTGCCATTATGGCCCAGATCCACAAAAGAGTGCTACGCTTTAGCACGCTTCTACACCTATTCATTTGAATGGGAGTAAAGACTTGCTAAAGATTAGCGCCCTTTTGTGCATCTCTGCCAATGTTTGCTACAGGCTTCAGGATCATATTTTATAGTTCATTTACAAACCTACAGTGTCATTGTTATTTTTAAGGGATTTATAAAAAATAAAATGTTTCTGTCCATACAATACACTCCAACTGTAACCTTTTAGCAGGTACTGTAGCTGTTTGTTATGTACTGCACCTATGTAAACCTGGTGTACCTTTTGTACCCTTTTCTGCCTGTTTGTGAGAGCTGTGGAACCTTCTGCTAATTATAGCAGCTTGAAAATCAGAGACTGATATATTAGTATATACAA
Organism: Ascaphus truei; assembly: GCF_040206685.1. Lineage (NCBI taxonomy): Eukaryota > Metazoa > Chordata > Amphibia > Anura > Ascaphidae > Ascaphus > Ascaphus truei. Next base: position 244,345,079 of record NC_134487.1, on the reverse strand, counting down.
ATAAATCCCCAAAATACATGTGTTTTATTGGTAAACTGATCTTTGTATTAAATAAATTGGACGTGTTACAGTGTCTTTATAGGAGGTGCCCGTTTGCTTGTAATCTCATGTTTCTCACATTGATAGAGGAACTAAACTATATTGGACCTATTTCTATATGTCCCATGTTGGAATGTCTGCCTCTCTCTTTCAGTTTTTAGAGTATTATTATTGTTTACTTGTACAGTGCCAACATATTCCGCAATTCCGTACAATGGGGGCACAGAGTACAGTACAATATCTAATAACTAGGAATGTAATGATTAATGCAGTAAGAATGCTATTATTGATAATATTCAATGTTATGTGTTAAATCTGAGCACAGTACCTTCCTCTGCCAGTCCTGCTATTGTTTTACCTAACCGGTACTAAATAGCTACTGAATGCATAAGCAACATGTATTATCAGTGACCATGTTGCATAAAAGAATGTGAAAAATGTATCCAATAGTCTCCACCTCAACCCACACTCGTTTTATGATAAAATGCTAATGAAAGAAGCAATCCAAGCCATTGATTTTAGTTTTTTTATGCAAAGTTCTTTAAAAGAAAAAAAGAGAGGATTGAAGCGGGGTGTCTCCGGAGTTGAACCCAGTTAATTGCCGCTCCGGGGTCCCCCTGCTTCCAGAGATACTTACAGGGAAAAGGGAGACCAAAAAGCGCACCAGCACAAACGGAGCAGGAAAAAACCAGAACAAAAAAATGATTAAAAGGGCACTTTAATGTGGCAAAAGACCCATCCAATGCATTTCGAACGTCGCAGCGTTCTTTTTCAAGGAAAAAGAACACTGCGACGTTCGAAATGCATTGGATGGGTCTTTTGCCACATTAAAGTGCCCTTTTAATCATTTTTTTGTTCTGGTTTTTTCCTGCTCCGTTTGTGCTGGTGCGCTTTTTGGTCTCCCTTTTCCCTGTATTGCATTGAGTAGCTGCACAGCCTGCCTGCCTGCCCTACCAGGATGTGAGTATTTGCATATTTTTCAGGGGAACCTGCCAATGAGACATATGGTGAGTGGGTTGCACCACACACCACCTGTCTTCAGGAGGATAGTACCCATTATATGACACAATAGGTACTATATCAATTGTTAGTACCCTGGTACAGTGGTCTGGCTTATTATCATTTTGAGATATACCTGCATTTGAGCGCTTCAGCTATTTTCCATATTCCAGAGATACTTACCCTTTGCATCACATGTGCCAATAGGAAACCGCACCGAGGATGTCACAGCTTCCTAGTGGCCCGCAAAGCTCGAGAGACTTGGAAAACGGCCATTACGTTATCCATGCTAGCCAAGCAGAGCGGCTGCCACACCCCCTATGAAGTTAAGTATCTCCGGAAGCAGGGGTCCTGGGAGCTGAAATTAATGAGGTTCAGCTTTGGAGACCCCTGTTTCAATACAATGTAAACAAATATATATCAAACAAATTTGCCAGCTTTGATTGCCTCTTTAAGGTGAATAATTGAGTTATCACTATAGATGTCCTCTATGTATCCATTCATACCTGTAAGCAGCACCTGTCTGATCCACATTCAGATGTGGGGTTGACTTGACTTTTAACTGCTCCTCATAGGTGCTTCTAGATATTTGTAGCACTTAGCAGGACAATTCTGCGAGCCCTTCATTAATCGTTTACTTCACACAGAAGGTGTTTATTGTGTCATCTTGATCACATACTACCTAGGTAAATTATCTTGTGGTTTTCTACTTTTGGGGAACATACCTGACAGCACTTATTATCTGAGATCTGACTCCAAAAGACTGATCATGGTCCAAAGGTTCAACAAAGTATCCTGCTACTCCACCTTCTCTTACCGTGCACCCCACAACTGGAACAATCTACCGGAGACTGTCAAAGCCGCCGCCAGTCTAAGTTCTTGCAAAACGAAATCTGTCTCATATTTTAACCTGGTCTGTAACTCTTGCAAAACGAAATCTGTCTCATATTTTAACCTGGTCTGTAACTGTTACATACGCCTATAACATGTATTATCTGTATCTGTGCATGCAATGTCTTGTATATAATGTATAACCCTCTTCACTTAATGTAACTATGTATTTGTAACCATGTATTTGTCATAATAACTCTATGCCCTGGACACTTGAAAGCTGATTACTTCCTGGTAAAACATTTGATAAATAAATAAAATAGCATTTTGTGGAAGCTTTTTTTTAAATAATTAATCATTTCAACTTATTTTCTAAAGTAGTATGAGTTGTTACTTAGCTACTAGCAGAAGCACCATCCTATCTAGTTAAGCTTGCCAACGTTTAACTTGCCTAAATGAATAAACCTACATTCTCACAGGACAACCATTACATTTGAAAAAGAAGAGTGAATTGGCCGTAAGAGGACATATTTATTAAGAAGTACTGGATGGTGTGTTAGAAAGTGGCAGTGCTTCGTAAGTCTAGGACAAAAATGCTGTCAACAGAAATTACTATTCCCCATATTTCAGGCGTATCCAACTCCTTCATTAATTGACGGTCAGTAGTGTACATGACAGTTAACCTTATTCCATGTACTGTATATGTAAACACAGCACTCAGCTATCAGTGCATATTGACCTTACCTTTATTTTAATAATACAATTTTCCATTCCGCATCTTTATGTTATTCACTTGACGCATGGATGGTGGAATAAATCTGAAATATATATACAACATTTCTATCGGGCTCCATGTTTATGAAACATCCAGGACAGTTAAACGATGCCAGCTGGCTCTCTCTAACACTAGAAAATATGTGACAAAAAGCTTCATGGTTGATAGAACACAAATTAAATCTTTAAATTAAAGATCATGTTTACATGCTTTCTAAATAATCTAATTAAAATATTCAAACCTCTTATTTTACATGCTATGTGGACACTAAACTGATGAATATTAAAGTTAAATATAGGCATGTATTCAAATTACCATATCATTTCAAACATGCTGACCATATCACACAATGCCCACCATCTATGTAAACAAGAAATAACAGCTCTGAGAGAAGATAATTCACCTACATTTTAACATTAATAATTGGGCATAGCTGCATGAGCAACTTCAATGAAAATAGCAGTAACAGACAGTCAACTCACACGCTCTTTGAGGGCTTGATTTGGTGCACCGAACTATAGTTGTGTGTTGTACTGCACAATTCTATTGCTTCTTGGCCACTTCGTGTACTACTTCTTCTGTAGCTTGAACCCTTGCAGTTGGGAACTTGTTGGTAGCTTTACCAGTGTTCTTATATTTACTTCTAAAATCCAGTACTCCCAGGCAGAGAAGGGCAAATTTGACGCTTAAATCCAATGCAGATTGGCCAGTTCCTCTTAGCTGTGGATTTCCGCGGATTAGTTTTAAAAAGGCAGATTTTTTTTTTTTTTTACTATCAGTAAAACTCCAACCGACAGATTGCAAATCCACTTGGATTCTTATAGTTTAGCTCACACTGCTAGAGCTGATGCCCAGGGTAGCAGAGGTTGTGGGTTCCAATCCTGTTGGGTCTGACACCAGTATACCATTCCAGTTACTAGGTGCATTAGTTTTATCAACTCAGTTGGGGGAAGCAGTGCCACACACACTGCTAAAATGGAAGCCTCCTGAGCTCAGATTCTTAAAAATCTGCTCAGGTGTTTTAGTGCCATATCCTTAGACAAATCGGATTTGGTCTAAAAAACAAACTAGGAAAATATGCAGAGCAGTTTCAGTCAGGTTGCCCATCTCTACCCCCAGCATGTTTTTAGCTGTCTGAATGTGTAGACAGTACCAATGTTTTTTTTTCTGATTTTCATTTTATCATCATTTTGCAATAATATAAGATGTAAACACCTCTACCTGCTTGATCTAGATTAAAGATGTGTGTTGATCGGTTAGTTCCCAGTTTACATTATGGGAGGCACATAAAGCAACATTTAGAGGGATTTTGATTGGAGTAGCTGCTAGGCAAAAAAGAGAGAGGAGTGAAAAAATTTGTATTTTAAGGGATAAATTAAAGAATCTTTCAGATAAACATAAGAAACATTTAGATCCCAGGGTGTTACAAGAAATAAGAGATACTAGGACTGAATTGAATATGTTATTAACCTCCCAGGCCGAAAAATCTTTAAGTTGGTCAAAAAGGAAGTTTTATGAAAAAGCAAACAGACCAGATACTATGTTAGCACATAAATTAAGAAATAATCATCTAAATTTTAAGATTCAAGAAATCCGTACACAAAAAGGTACGATCACGGCCAATCCAAAATTAATAGTAAATGAATTTAAATCTTAGAACAAAAACAGCTCTAAAGTAATTCCTAAAGAGTGCAGGCATACCAAGATTAAGCAGATTAGACAGAGAATCTTTAGAAGCAGATTTTACAATAGAAGAACTGACTGAGGTTATTGGGAAACTGAAGCCGGCAAAAGCTCCAGGTCCTGATGGCTTTTCAGGTCTCTATAATAAGAAATTCTGTAAAAATATTGCCCCATGTCTACTTTGAATGTTTAATGCGGTTCTAAATGGAGCCACATTTCCGGAACAAATGCTCCAAGCATCCATTTCTATCATACATAAGCCAGGTAGAGATCCGCTGGATTGTAAGAATTATAGACCAATTTCTTTGATTAACACAGACATCAAAATTTATGCTAAATTGTTGGCCAATAGATTATGTCACATCCTACCTAAACTAATACATCCAGATCAAGTCGGCTTCATTAAAAATAGGTAAGCAGCGGATAACTCCCGATGAATCATTGATCTGTTAGATATAGCCAATAATGATAAAATACAAGTTATGATGTTGAGTTTAGATGCAGAAAAGACGTTTGATAGGATTGACTGGCCATATTTAGAGGCTATGCTTGGAGCGTTTGGATTTGGAAATAAACTAAATAAAGCCATCTTCTCGTTATATTCTAACCCTACTGCTAAAGTGGTTCATCAGGGTCATCCATCAGATACACTTAAAATTAAAAGCGGTACGAGACAGGGATGTCCACTATCACCCCTCTTATTTGCTCTCTGTATTGAACCTGTAACATCACAGATTCGGAAACACCCTGACATTTCAGGAATCAAAATTAAATCCCAAGAGCATAAGATAGCTTACGTCTCTGCCAAATCTATTTGACTTGTTAGGGAAATTCCATAGAATATCTGGTTATAAGATAAATCAGTCTAAATCTGAGGCACTAAATGTATCCCTTCCAAAAGAAATGGTAAAATTAATAAAGCTTAATTTCAATTTTAATTGGCAACGTTCTGCGATTAAATATCTAGGGGTACACATTACAAAGGATTTTAAAAGCCGATATAGTGCAAATTATCCCTCACTCATTCGGTCTTTGATAACGGACATCAGAAAATGGAAGTCCTATAAAATCTCCTGGATAGGTAGGATACATAGTATTAAAATGAATATCCTCACACATATTCTATACCTTTTCCAGACACTACCGGTGCCACTTAGACTGAAGGATATGCTCTCGCTTCAGTCTGAGATCTCTAAATTTATATGGGGAGATAAGAAACCGAGAGTAAATAGAACAATTATGAAGCGAGCTCCTCTAACAGGGGAGTTGGCAGTACCTTGTCTGTTGTCCTATTATAAAGCAGCCCAATTATGTCAAATTATGCAGTAGCAGATCCATCCTGGATTGAAAAGATGAGTGGATCTAGAGCAAGAGGTTTGCTCCCCATTGGAGCTAAACAACATTATTTGGCTTCCAAAAATAGTCCTTAAGTCGACTAACACTCTGCTATCCTTGATGACCAACTCTATTTCGGTTTGGGAGATTTCAAAATGTAGGCATAATTTAACTAATAGACATTCATTAATGACCCCTCTTTGGGGTAATCCAGAGTTTGCTCCGGGTATATCTAAAAGCGGGTTTTCAATATGGAAACAATGTGGCATTTATAGATTTAGAGATCTGGAGGGAAATAAAAAAATTAAAACATTTGCACAAATTAGATCAGACAAAGAGATACCCCATACAGAATGTTTTAGATACCTTCAGATCAGAGCATTCTATAATAAACATTCTCCCTTTCCCCCATTGACTACGTTTGAAAAGCTCTGTCTAAGAGAGACAAATACAAAGGGACTTATATCGCAGATGTATAAAGAAGTGGTCGGTTCAAACTCTACAGAAAATTATAAATTACCTTATATGGTTAAGTGGGAAACAGATCTGGGAGAAGAGGTGAGCGAAGAAGACTGGTTGGCTATTGTAACAGCAGCAGCTAAGAGTTCGATATGCACTACTTTAAAGGAGAATGCATATAAAGTTCTTATGAGGTGGTATCTCACTCCACAGAAATTAGCAAGGTTTGGACCAGGATGCTCCTCTTTGTGCCCAAGATAGTGTGGAGCATCGGCGAACCTGATACACATGTTGTGGTCTTGTCCTCGGATAGTCCCATTATGGACACAAATTAGACATTAGCTTCAGAGGATTTTTGACCTCACTATTCCTCCGGATCCATGGCTGTTCCTTTTGAATAGACCTTGGCCTGGCCTTTCCAAAACAGGTAATAAACTGATTATGCGTTTAGCAACAGCCACGAGGTGCGAGATCGCGGCACTGTGGAAACAAGCAGAGATTCCAAATATCCCCCAGATTAGGAATAGAATGTGGTATATTTGCCAGATGGACAAATTAACGAGTTTGGTTAATGACACTGGCGCAAAATTTATAAAAGTCTGGACGCTGTGGTTGGCCCAGGCAGACATCCCAGGAGTAGAGAGAACCACAATCTGGCAATGATAGAGATAAATGCGTTCTCTTTTGAAGTACTGTATGGGTAAGAATATGAGTAAGAATGAGCTATAGGTCACCTTTTAATAAGACTAGCCAGGCATTCGAGTGTGAAATAAGAAATATAAGAAATAATAGAAAAATAATAAGAACGTTAGTCATCCACACAAGAATTGAAGAAAGCTCCCATAGGAGTAATAGTAAAATAACAGAGGCAGAGATCTCACACCTGCTATCCCCCCCCCTCTTTTTTTTTTGTGTCTTTTGTTTGTTTGTTTACAAACAGATAACATGTTACAATTTTGATAAGAATATTTTTTATTCCACGTTTGAAATGTCTAAATACGCAATGCGCAATGTTTTATTTGATATGAAAAAAATCAATAAAAATTTGAAAAAAAAAAAAAAATGTGTGTTTCATTGTGTAAGTATGCTCTTTGATTTACTTAAACACTAATCTTGACTGCAACCTCTTAGCAGGTTTTAATTCTTGGTGGGGTTGGTTGTATGTAAAAGTATCCCCCCCCCCCTTTCTCTTCTTAATTCTGCATACTTGTCTACAGTATGTAATGTGCTTGCAGGGAATTTGCTTGATGTTTGTGATGTGTTATTTGAATAATCTTTATAGTGGTCAAAAAAATGCATTTAAACCTATTGCAAACACTTATCACCAGTGATTCTCAAAGCTGTGTTTTTGAACATTCTTGGCATTACATTGAGGAGATTGTGTTGTAATATCAAACTTTAGATAAGATGTTTTAATGACTGCTTTTAAGTATTATTAAACATTGCACAATAAGCAATTTATAAGTCTAAAAATTAAACCTACTAAGGATAGATTACACTCCAATAGCTTACTGGAATAATTAAGTTTACATGGTAAACTCAATCTTTTTAACAGACAACTTTGAAATGGAATCTTAATCAAATAAGTATGGATCAATTAGCAATATGTGTGTATATTGTGATACCATCACTGTCATATAGGGGCTGAATAGGGCAGCTCTAGAACTTTTGCTGCACATAGAGTTACATCTTCACTAGAGAAAAGCAGCAGCTGAAGCTAATCAGCCTGCTCTGAATGAACTGAACACGGAAGTGGTTTAAAAATCAGACTGAAGCTGCTATGCAGAGAGACTGTTTTCCCCAGAGAAGGGGGGAGGGGAGGGCGGGGGGAAGAGATAGGAGTGCTGCGGAAGCTGGTTACAGAGTGACCTACAAGGAGGGTCTCTGGGCTTGTTGGGGCCGAGTTCCCCTAAGAAGGAAAGTCCTGCATAGCAGCTTCAGTCTGACTTTTAAACCACTTCCTTGTTCAGTTCATTCAGAGCAGGCTGATTAGCTTCAGCTGCTGCTTTTCTCTAGGGAAGATGTAACTCTATGTGCAGCAAATGCAGGTACGTCTGCTCCGGAGAACTTGCAAACAGATAAGCAAAAACCCTTTGTTATTGCCGTGTGCAAAGACGGTGTAGATTGCTGCATATGCCAGGGCATGTTTTAGCTGGGACCAGTATAGTTGGCCAGTGGTCCAGGTGTTACATGGTTGCTAAGCAACAACCGGAACAGGGAGGGGAGGAAACAGAGAGTGAGACAAAAAGGAAGGGAGGAGAGACAGCAAGGAGGGGAGAGGAGATAGCGAGAAATACAGCAAGGACAGGAGGAGACAGAGAGACAGAGAGAGAGAGAGAAACTGCAAAGAGAGGAGACAGATAGCGATAGCAAGGAGAGAAGGAGACAGATGAATGACGAGGAGGGAATGGAGGCAGTGTTCATATTGTGCAGGACAGAGTACAAAGACAGCGGAGGAGAGACAGCAAGGTGAGTAGGAGGAGAAAATGGAGAGACAGCAAGGAAATAGGAGACATGAGATGAGTAGGAGAGCAGGGAGTATAGTGTGCACAGAGAGGAGCAGACGCAGGAAGGCAGACAGTGCAAAATGAGGGGGGGAGATACTGCGAAGAGGACCAGGGCATGATGGAGGAGACAGTAAGGTGGGGGGAAAAGAAGACAACAGACAGCAAGGCATTACCGGAAGGCGGGAAAACAAAGAGTAATGTTTAATTAATAACCTTTAAGATCTGCTAGAATGACGGATGTTACGCTGGGTACAGCTAGTTTAATTAAAAACCTTCCTTTGCAAGTGCTTTTAATCTTTGAAATAAAAATCGAAACTTGGGTTTTCCAAAAACCAAAATAATAAGACCTCCATGAGAGGTGTGTATCATTTGAACTATTTTTGATACTAAGAGATTCATCTAAAAGATCTTCTTTTGTCATAAGTGAGTAGTTGCAAAGAACAGCAGGAGGAATTACGGCGTTGTTGCACTGGACATACTGTATATAGTACATCAACATTTTCAAGTGTCTCTCTAACCCCTTTTACCTGCCGCAATATTATCTTGCAAATTTGCGATGGGCTAAACCTCCCTGATATAACAGTAGGGCATCACATGTTGAGCTGCTTTTCTTGCAAATTTTGGTGGTTAAACCAATAGTAAATGTCAACCATTTCATAAACGTCTAGCACAGGGTTCGGAAATCTTTCAGTAAGCGCCCTCCTGTCTGTGCTCCCCCGCCCCTATATGTACCCCCCCTCCTTACTGCTCCCGGACTTCGGCGGTATCATATTATGTCACGACGTCATGTGAGATCGCGTTGCCATGGCAACGTGTTGCCATTTCACCCTGGGGGGGTGTCTTTGACGACCATTGCCGAAGAGCCGGCTGAGAGCAGGTAAGAGAAGTTGCAGAGGCCTCACGCCTCCCATGGCACTTAATTTAAATGCATTGGGGGAAGAGCACAGGGCCCCTGTAACCACCACACCTCCCCTAGAAAATCCTGAGCCACCCTGGGGGGGCGTGCTCCCCAGTTTGCGCACCTCTGGTCTAGCACATCACTAATCAATTCCGAGAGAAACCTGAAAAAAGTTGAATTTATTATTATTTCTTTCCTCAGCAGAACAGATTTTTCACAAAAAATTAGGCGAGTAGTAATCTGTGTAATGTAACACAAAACTCCTTTAGCAAACTACAGTACTTTGAATCTTTTGGGATATGGGACATAAAATCCTTTTATTTCACATATGTAAAAAATATTTTAATGTTTGAGTGTAAATGCTGTTGCGTTTCATTGTCAACAGAATGTCTTGCAAATTCTTGATCATGTTTGCCTGATAACCTTAATTGTGTTGTAGCAATTTCAAATGATATTGCCCTGCAGGGGCAATCAGAAACGAAACATGAAATATTGTATTTACTATAATATGTATGTACTGTATATATGTGTATATATATTGTGTGTGTGATGCTTCTTTTAGAAGGTGAATTTTCAGCTGGGCTTTAAAAATGGAAATAGAAGTTGGTTCACAAATAGGTAAAAGGTGCAAAAAGGACACATACTTGGGTCGAGTGTGAGTGGCGAGTCGTGCTGAACTTTGTATACTGAGGTGCAAGGGAATGTAAAGCCTTAAAGGAGAGGAGTACAACATTGCAGTTTATATGGAGATAATACGAAGTTAGCAGAGAGATTTCAGGAGATTTGACGCCCTGTAGCAAATCCACTGATGAATAAATTTCCAAAGCCATAAAAAGGCCTTTATATACTAGCTTGGCCTGAATAGCAACAATACAAGTAAAAGCCAAGCAATTCACGTTGGCCTCCAATATAAGGAAATGTGTGTGCCAGAAGGTGCACACACAAAGGAACAGAACAGCAACATCTAAAAAATGTTTCCAAGCAAGCAGATTGGAACCAGTTACGACAATTAAAAAGTTCATATTTTACTTTAAGTTGTCTGGAATTGTGAAACACCATTTACACGGTCATACATTTGTAAGTAGCATGTATGCAATGCAACTGCTCTGGCCAAGTCAGAATAATCTATGGACTGAATTGAATGTCTTACTAAATTTGCTGCCATGCAGGTTGTTTCATAGGAGTCTAATGTAACTTTAGAATGGTCAAAATCAACGCAAATGATATTTTCCATAATAAGGGAACAAATCCTCACTTCTATTGTATAAAGTATTTATTAGACAAATCTTTATGAACCACACTTTAAATCTTATTAGCTGGAAAGACAGTGCTTTGTTTTGGGTCTATTAGGCTAAGGCCCCGGTCACGGCGCTCTAATGCGCGCCCGCGCTTTTGGCTGCGCGTTCCGGCGATTCCCCGGTCTGCAGCTCACTGCAGGAGCAGAGACAGGGGGGGGTGGGCGTGGCGGAGGAGTGACGGGGGCGTGGCCATGACGTCACCCGGCAGGTTCGCCCTTATTGGCTGAACCGCCGGGGGGCGTGCCTAGCCGCTCGACGCGAGTTCCTGCTCTCAATTCTATTGAGAGCAGGAGTAGCTCTCGCGCGAGCGCTGCGGCCCCCCCTCGCAGCGGGCCCGGCGCAATTGCGGGGAGGGCTCTCATGAGCACAGCGTCCGCCACAGCGGACGCTGTAGCAGGCAGCGGGGGCAAGGCCTTAGTGTAGCAAGAGACTAGTACAAAACATTCCCGGTTTAATGTATGATAAACCCTTGGCTCAGCTGCTGCTTCCCCCATTCTTTCAACATTATCGCTAGTGAGAAAGTGAATAACAAAAGAATGTTGCTACGACTTACATTACATTACTTGCTCTCATTATTGATAAAACTAAGAGGAAATGTGATAATGCTGATTGGGACACTATATCAAGGAAACTCCCATTGAGTTCAATGGGAGTTTTTGTAGTGCCACTTTAATGAATAACTCCCTTAGTCTCTGCCTCTACCATGCCCATTCCACTTTAAACTTTTCCTATTTCTATTCCACTCTGCCTTTTAAGTATGCTATAGTGGAACTTCTCAAAATAACTCATTTGATTCTATTTCCCTTTCAGCTATCAACTTGTCTCACTCCTCCCATGCTCATTTTATTTCAATTTACACTTTCTCTGTCCTCTCCAATCTGGCTTCACTCTACTTACGAAAGAAGCCAATGACCTCCATACCACAAAATCGCAAGGTCACCAATTCTATACTCACATTTTTAATCTCTCTGCGGCTTTTGCTGGTGTTAACCATCCTCCTTTTCTTTTTTGAGAATCTTATATATATATATATATAGATAGATGTAGCCGGGACCCCCTTTTTCCACTCGTTTGTTGTATGGTTGGGAATGTTGCAGTAAGGAACACTCAGATAATGGAGGTTCCGCGCAAGGGAGCCGCCATGTTGTGGTTGGCGCCAGCACCAACTTAGCCTAGCAGAGGTTGCGCATGCGCAGAGCGAGGGTAAGAAAGCCCGCGAAGGAGGTAGCGCACGACAAGTCCCAGCAGCCCCCGCGGGTCCCCGTGATGCGCCTGGGCCAATGAGGTACGAGACCAGGAGGAAAAGGAAGTGGTTGCACGCACGAGTTGTTCAGAGTTGGTCGGAGAGGAGAGAAGAAGGAGATTCGGTGTGGGGAGGCAGACCGCCCCCTACGTAGGCCGCATGCCCCAGGCCCAGTTAGGCCCTGAGTCCCCGTAGAGACAAGCAGAGCTAGGGACTGGCCATAGTCAGGTTCCGTTCCCTTATTGCCACATTATTACCGCTGGGATAGTTCTAAGTTGGCAGGAGGTCTGGGCGCAGACCCCGCTATCGTGCCGCAGCGTGTCTGGGTGGGATCGCCCTAGACACCGACGGGTGACGTCATCTAAACCTCGCTGATCCTTTGTGAAGATTGTAGCCGCACCGGGTACTGGAGTGCCCGGCAGGTAATTCTAAAGTGCACCAACGGTACCATCCTTCATTCAGGACACAGTGGCTGCGCAGTCACACTCATACACATCCATTGACTCACTTGAGGGTGGGGGAACTATTCCCAAGGGGAACTGGACACGGGGTGGGATCACCCGGTGTAGGGAGAGGGGAGGTGAGCGTTGACGAGACGCCGAGTATAGTGTCTCCTCTAGGGAGGGACACCTGTTGGTATAATCCCTATGGTATATGCAAGTAAAGTTAATTGGTTAAAGGATATCGCTGTGTGCGGGTATGTTGTATATAAGTCCTGCGAAGACCCACTTCCCCTCGGGCGGAAGCTGTCGCAGGTGGAGGCGCTGCACCAAGTTCTAGATATTGTGTGTACCCCAGGCTCTCCGTGGCAGAGGCTCAGGCCCTGTGAGCCTACAGGTAATACAGCATATGGTATTGGCCTGCGTTCGCTAGGAAGCAGGGCTACATATATATATATATATATATATATATATATATATATATATATATATATATTACTGTGTTCAGATTATAACTTTGTTCTGTCCTTCACTAACTTCACGCGTTTCGTGATATGCATAAATGCCTTTCTCAATTTACATATTGACAAGTTCCTTTGAGTAGTTTTGATATAACTTGTGGTTTGTGCTGAGTGAGCTTAAGCAATTATTAAACAACTTGAGGAAATGACCTAGATAGTTTATCACTGTGGAATGTACATTTCAAATTACCCCTGATCATTTTAAAAGAAAAGGGCATTGGGAAGAAACAAACACAGGATACATTTAACAGATAATCAAAATTTTTGCCTCGAGAACTATGGATACTGCGTTTGTTTATCAACATGTAAAATGTTAAATACATTTTTCTTAAACAGGTTTAAGCAAACGTATTAGTAAATATTAATTTAAGAAATGAAATATCACTGTATAATCACATTTTTTTTAATGATTGGAAAAATTAAAAAAAACGAATTTTAAATTAATGGAAATTAATGGATTTAGAAATTAAATAAATATAGCAAATTGTCTATAAATAAACACAAACATAGATAAGAAAGCAAATACAGAGTGGATGAAAATCCATTTACACTCACACAAACAAAAAAGATCTCAAGAAAACTTGAAAAATAAATGGTTTGCAAGCATTGTAACACATTGTAAAACATTGAAGATGGTTATTATTGGAGAATATAGCATACCAAGAAAAGGAATAGTAAAAATATAATTTGCTAAGTGCTTTATCCCCACTACTGTTTCCCTAGTTTAATGCACCCAAACCTTTGCTATATGGATTGACCTTGGTTTCCAGCTCACGGGTCATGAGAATCTTTGTTGAGCTACAGTATGTAATTTGTGTGTAAATGTGTTGTGATGGCGATTGGAACAGAAATTAGGATTTCTATTGATCTGTTTGAGTTTGGATGGTGTTCTGTGTATAGAACTGTTTTCAATGTGAGATAAATTGATGATGTTGCCTATCTCTTCAAATGACCGATAAAGAAGCCACTCCAAAAATGTAAAATTTAAAATAGCTTAAAAAGTTCTCCAGAAAGAAAATGCTATCAAACAACTTTCATTGGGTGTAAATTAAACAAAACTGCATATAATACTTTTACAGCGTCCAACATTAGGCATCCATTTTAATTTTAGTTCCCTAAGACAGGGGTGCGCAAAGATTTTTTTTCCCTTGTGCCCCCATCTGCTCTCCTCCCCTGCTCGTGCCCTCCTCCCCTGCTCGGTTCCAGCATCAAATGATGCCGTGGGGGTCATGTGAATCACGTTGCCATAACAACGCGACATCATGTGATCCTACAATGGCGACGCATCGCGGAAGACCAGGTAGGAGAAGTTACAGAGGCCTCTCAGGGTCCCCTTGAGGGAGAGCACGGGACCTCTGCAACCGCGGTGCCCCCCCCCCATGAAAATCTCATGTGCCCCCCAGTTTGTGCACCCCTGCCCTAAGGCAAAGATACACAGAGGTCCATTACTGACTTAATAAGGTGCTAACCTAAATTAAAGCCGCGCTAATGTGCATTTTCAAAGCTCACTAACATCAGCTTGTCATGTTTTTGTGCTGGAAAATACATTTGGTAAACTATAATGGCCATGAATGCTAATGATATGTAAAAGAGGTGTCCCCCTAAGTCACACCTATCGCTCTCTATGAGGCAGGCCATAGAGCGCGCGACCGCGTGTGACAAAGTGCGACCGTGCGCGATTGCTGAGCAAACAATCTTTTGATTTTGTCACGCGATGGCCAAGTCATGTGCGAGGTTCAGCCAATGAGGGTGAACCGCTCACTTGACATCACGGGCAAACCTCTGACATACCTCGGCCACGCCTCCACCGTGCTTCCCCGTCCATCTCCCCCTAGTCCACAGACTAGGCCCCCTAGTCCTAGACCTCTGCGGCAGGTGCGCGTGACATCACGCGCTTCATTGTGTGCACCTAGCATGGCCTCGGCGTTAACCTCAGTCCCTCTATATAATAAAAAGCCATGTTTTATTAGCCATAAGCACACAATATTTCTATAGGAATTAGCAACAATAATAATACACAATAAAATCAAGAGAAAATAGATGTAAATATTTTATTTTGAGACATTCATGTACATACATGAATATAAAAAGTCACCAAAAGTAATGAATTTTATAATAATTAAGAGTAGCCTGATATGGCTGTTTCTACCCACCACCCTGGCACTATACATAAATTCAATATAATCACAAACATAAAGCTGCAATACTGAGGGCATGTGATAACAAAGAGTTAATGGGCGATTGTTAGCTGGTTGCCATAGCAACCAGAAATGCTTATAAACCTGAGATAGAGAAGAGACTCATTGATTGCCCTTGAGAATGCTCCAAGCAGGAGTGAAATGTGCATCAGGCTGGGTGAGGCTGGAGATGTGTGCGAATGACGTAGAGCAACACATGGTCACATCTAAGGCCGAGCTCATGGTGACTGCGTCTCTTTGTGCGCGCGCGGGTACTTGCGGGACTCTTACCTGATTTCTATGGTAGTTCCTCAAGTGTCCGCGGGGATGCGCGCCTTGACGCTACTACATTTTGGCCAGACAACTACATTTGAGATTTCAGGCTGCAGTCGCGTGACATCAGCATCACGTTAGCTGGTTCAGCCAATGAGGGCGAATTAGCTCCGTGACACGTCTGTGATGCGTTAGTCACACCCCTGTCACGCCCCCGATCGCCTCCCTAATCTCCTGCTGCCTAATGCGCAGATCAGTGGGGCTGCAGGAGTGCGTGTAGTGGTACATATGGTAGCACTTGCCCGTGCCGCCACCATGAGCTCAGCCTAAGGCCGGGGCCATAGAGGGTTCAGCAGAGTGGAGGCGCGCTGACGCTGAGGCTCGCCTGCTGAAGTCAGCGCGATTCCATGGACTTGCAGGCAAGCCAGCGTGCGCGAAGGGAGCCGGGGGGAGGTGGTTGGGGGCGGGGCAGTGACGTCGCTGGGCCAATCACCCGCGACGCACTGACGTCAATGTCACGGCGCCGACGTCACGGCGCAGTGACGCTGACGCTGCTTCAGGCTGATTGGATGTTTTCAGCCGACAGCGCGCTGAAAAACAGCTTGGCTGTCGGCTGAAAATTCCAAAGCCTCAGCACGCCTGCGGACGCTCGCGTGAGCCCCCTCTCAAGGCATCCTCATTGAGGATGCAGGGGCTCAGCGCGGAGCATCCGCACGGCTCAGCGCTGCTTGTCCTTCTATGGACGCAGCCTTAGTCAGAACGAGCCCTGCTTCTCACAGAAGCACAGTTCAGTGCATACACTCTGCAACATTCTGAGAGCTCTATGCAACAGGTGTGAGATAGAGTTCTCATTTCTCCTTAGTGTACGGATGTTCATTTAAAAAAACAATCTACAGTGGCAATGTATATAGCCAGATATATAGGTATATTTATCATTAAAAACCTAATTTAACACTCGGCCACAAATTCAAATAGAGGAAACATTGTCTCCCAATACCAGGGTCCCAGCAGGTAGATAAATTGACAAAGAATTACAATGTAAGTGGATTGAGTTGAATGGTAATTCAAAGTGATAATTAACTCTGAGGGGGGCAAGCAGCAATTGGATCTCATAATAAATTTAAGCACACTGAGCCAACTTATTGGAAGACAGCCTGCAAGCTACTGTATGTGTCAGTCATATTATTAATTTCAAAACTCAATAGTTACAATAGTTTAACAAATAGTCACAGAGATTGAATCATTCACATCCGCGCGCACACACACACACCAACCCCCCACTTTTTTTTTAACAAAAAGCCAATTTGATTCATTGTACATACTGAATGTGCACCTCCCCACTGAAGGTGAGGCCTGAAGTGAAAAACAATATAGCAAAAAACTGTTGAAAATACATGTCAATAGGAGTTAAATGGGTTAATCAATTTTGAGCAGATTCTGTTTATGTCTTTGTAGTCTCACATAAGCATGAAAAGTTCACAGGACAAAAGTATAACACAACATTTGGGGAAACATTAGCTTTTTCCTCCCTATTGTACACTTTATTTGTCAATATGCTATTATGTAGTTGTTTTTTTATATCTGGATGGCTGTTACAGTACATTTTTACTGGTCTCTTCTGGGCCCTATACTTGGTAACTGCTAGATGTCTATTCTTTTATGCTTTAACTAGATGTGTGTAAATGCCAGTACCATAATGAATATAGCATTGAATAACTTGTGAACACTGCCTTTAATTTAGGAAGGGGGAATACCTATGTAGAACGTAGACAATTACGATATGGGTTTTAAGGCCAGAGTGTGGGGAGAAACTTCAAACTCCATTATTTAGGTAACTAAGGCTGCGGCCATACTGTGCGCAAGTAGGTGCGCGTGCCTGTCGCCTGAGTGATTTGTGGATGGGGAGGCGTGGCCGTGATGTCACCAGACTAGTTCGCCCTCATTGGTTGAAATGCTTACGTGACGCGGCCGTGGCGCGAAAAATCAAATTTTTTTGTCTCCTCCAAATCCTACCGCACCATCGCTTCGCACGTAGCATGGCCGTACTGGTGCACTTATATGAATTTGTTCGTGCCGCATGAGTGGTCGCGTACACTATGTCCGCAGCCTAAGTCTGATTGGTGGATAGGAAAACCTCCTGCAAGTGTCTCAAGTATTTCATTTATTTGATTTATATATAAGATTACATATATTTTAAAGACGCTGTCCCAATTAAAACTACTAGCTTCCTCTAACACATTTAATGACCCTAATAGGGTTTTTCATTAAACTGTGAAAGTGTTGACAAGGGCACTATTGGACAGAAACTCCTATTGATTGTATTGTTATTAATCGTTCTGATAAGAACTATTGCATCTTAATTACTAACATCTTTAGCCTCTTCAGCACCAGAGAAGACAGCAATATATTGTTCTGCTTTGCAGTGTGTTGCTTTAGCACGCGAGCTAAAATAAAAATTATTATTTTAACGAAAGTAAGTAGGTCTTTTGAGCGAAAATGTCAGTAGGAAGATATTTATTACAAAAATATATATTGTAGATGGCCAACCAACATCTATTCAGGATGAAGACACTTTTGTTTATTCAGCCTATGATCAATTTGGTCATCAGCCACTTATACACTGCAACAAATATTTGACCTTCACAAACATACATATTTCTACAAACAAATATTTCACATTTTCTGTAAACCCGAAGGAGAAAAATTGTGCGTGCTACAAAAGAAGCCTTGTTGACGTTTAAATTTTACTTGTTGATTTTTACATTTTACTTTTCCACTAATTACACAGGAATGTGCTTTCTGAGAAATATTGCTGTTTTTATGTGTATATCTGAATTTCAAATAACATTGTAGGAGATTTTAGCTTACCACTAAGGCCTTTAGCCAACATATTATGGCTTCCTCTTGGTTTCAAGGAAGCTAATTTTAGTCTGTTGACCTACAGTATCAAGTAGAAATCATTTTGCAATGAAATCTAATCTTTTGTCAGAAAATCTTATGAAACAAGGACTTATCATGAGAAGATGTCCTGCAAGAAACGAGAATAAATAGGAGAGGATGATTACAAACGATAGTGGGATTTTCCCATTAATGAATACATTGACATGAAGGTCAAGGTAAACAATTCAACTACTTTTCCTGTAATTCCCACACTGCGCAATGCATGTTTTGCATGGAGTATGAAGTCTGTCAGATATTGGGATAGATCTAATGCTACCCTAAATATGAAGGAAAGGCAGGGATGAAATAGAGGATAACAGAGAAACAATGCAGATGAGATGTGTGTGTGTGTGTGTATATATATATATATATATATATATATATATATATATATATATATAGAAACCCTGTCTTCCCATAAGAGAAGGCACAAAAGCAGCAACACTCAGATATAGCAAAAAGACATGTATTAGCAGTGACAAAACAGCACACTATAAACCCAACGTTTCGGTCCTGGCAGGACCTTCCTCAGGGGCACTCCCCTGAGGAAGGTCCTGCCAGGACCGAAACGTTGGGTTTATAGTGTGCTGTTTTGTCACTGCTAATACATGTCTTTTTGCTATATCTGAGTGTTGCTGCTTTTGTGCCTTCTCTTATGGGAAGACAGGGTTTCTATATTGATTTCTATGGAGCATGCACCTTGACTTTACATTTGTTGCTTGGAGTGCTGGCTGCTGCTTTTTGTTATATATATATATATATAAATATATATATATATATATATATATATATATATATATATATACACACGCACGTAGTGAGCACACCTCAATAGGTTATTGGCATGAACTGGCAAGTGCATACATCATACAGATAGAATGTAAAAATACCTTACTCAAATCCAAGGATGCGGATAAAAAACGAGGCAGTACATCACAGGTACGTGTTAAACAATAGTGTATTAACATGGAATGAACCAACATTTCTGTCCCCAAAATGGGACCTTCGTCAGGGCTTGTTAAAATGTGGGTCACCCAGTGTTCTGGGTGAGGGTAGGCTCAGTCACTGCCATACCACTGGAAAATAAAGTGAAAACATGTCTTAAAACAAATGGCTAGGGACAAAAAATAAACATAAACAATAGAAGCAGATAGCAGATAATCTGCGAAAAGTCTCAAGGTTGTAGGTGGTCATAAGAAACAGGACAATTTTAGTTTGAACACTCTTACACCAAAAGGTTTGAATGCAGACTTTAAATTGTCCTGTTTCTTATGACCAGCTGCACCCTTGAGCTGTTTTGCATGTGGATTCTGACACAATATTGCTGTGTGGCAGGAACTGAATGGAACCAAGTATGGAATGTCCACTATTTGTGCTTCTTCCCACTCTGGAGCTACCCGTCACCTTCGCCACAATATGCACACAGGATGTATGAAGGTGATTCGGTATGTTATGAACTGAGTTTTTATAGATGCTGCACAGGACACGTTTTAGGATTGTGACACAGGCAATCCAGCCGCTAGATGGCTGGTATTGTAATCTTGCATTGACTACCAATTGTATATGTATTAAAAATTACTTTTTCAAGGTCATTATACATCACTAAGGGGTATTTTACCCACTTGGAATATTTAGTAATACACCTCCTCTAAAAATTGAAATTTCTCTCTCCATATTTTAATAGAGATGAAATAAAACACAGGTTTTCTGACACACAAGTAAAAACAAAGAGAAGCACAGCAAATACAGCAGATTCTGAGAGAAAGTACTATAAGAAAGAGAGCTTGTAACTTGAGTTAGTACTTCTAAACTTATAAAGGATAAAGACAGTGGGCCATATTTATTAAGCAGTGTTCTGTGTTCTGCTATAAGGCACCTACGGTGCTGGAATACATTACAACAGGGGTGCGCAACCTTTCTGCGCTGCATCCTCCTGCCTGCTCCCCCAGTGTCGTGCCCCTGCTTACCTTTAATCCGAATTCAAATGACCATTTAGAAAGACTTGTTATAAATGTAAGGATGTGCATATATATATAAAGGTTCCGCGCTGTTGCATCACATAGGCAGCGCCATATTGTCCCTGTTTTGCCAGCAAGGTCACTGCGTACAAGTTGGGCTGCGCATGCGCGAGAGAAGCGCGCGAAGGGTAACCAATCTGTAGAGACTTGGAGGAACTCTGAACTCTGAACTCCGAACTGTGAGAGGGTCAGCTGAGGCTGAGGACCAATCGGATGCGAGACTTTGTATAGAGGAACCGGATGCGTGTGGGCGGAGGGTGAGAGCAGAGAGGGAGGTGGAGGAGGAGGTTGGCGGAACCTCGTGTGCGAGAGCGGAGGGTCAGTGACCCGTCCGCTTAGGTAAGGGTATTTCCCCGGCCCGAGGAGTCTTCCCCCTGCCACAGTAGGCTGCTGCTTTTGTAAGGACGCCCATAGTTGTCAGGGACGTTTCCCTTTAGTGAGGTTTATCTGCGGAGCTGCGGAGCTGCGGCCGCCATCTTGGATTAAACAACTGACGGTGCTGCAGAAGGGAGAGACGGCGCAAGGCTGGACTAGCCCCAGGACCAGGTGTGGAGTGTCACGGTCATCGTAGTGACCGGAAGGTATCATTATCTACAAGTGCACCTACCCCGGGCACCAGGCGCTGATCCCGCCTCCCACTAACTAATTGGGCTTACTGAGTGAATCCATATGGTACCATACTTTACCGGTTATACGATATACTCCTTGGGAGAGTGGCAGAGCCACCTATGTACAGAACATTACCCATAATAAGGTGTGGCCGAGCCACGGTGTGTGTGTGTAATGTTATACGATGAGTCTGCCGATCATTTGTTATTCATGTGTGATATATAAAAGGTTGCTGTTGCATACTGCTGTTGTTATGTTCTTGCTCAGGGTATAATCTCTATACTGGGGATCCTGGGTAAGTGGAGGCGCTGCACCGTAAGTGATAAGGTATATGACCCCAGGCTCCCAATGAGCGGAGGCTCAGAGCTCCTGAAGCCACAGGTACATGCACCACCGTAGTCCCTTAGTATAGGCGTTAACAAAAAGGGCTACATTTGGAGGCGCTGCTGAGATCTTAGACCTGGGGTGCCCCCACATTTTTTTTGTCTCTATTGTGCAACCAACCCACATCATGTCGGTGCCCTCGGCGCTCGAGGTGCGCAAGTGGGCCCAACGGCGCGGGATTCCCTTGAACCGTGTTTTCGCGCTGGGCCATGTCCCCGCCATGATCTCGTTAGGCACAGTGACCGAGCAGGTCCGAAAGCTTCCTCTCTTGGACAATGCCCAAGTACAAGACCATTTTTATGACCGCGACCAGACCTGGCGCCGGATCTTGTATGCCACTGAACAAGATATATGCCCCGAGGCTTTGCCCCGTATACTGCTGCTGCCCGAGGCCCCGGGGGTGCGCTGTCCCATAGTCCAGGCGGACACCCCTGCGCCCCTGGCCACTTCCACCCCCCGGAGAGAGTATACCCCCACCGCTGGCGCCGCGACGGGAGGCCCCGACCACTCCCCTGACCGTGGCCTGCACCCTCACTGGCCCGCAGCCCTGAGCCTAGGCTCCTCCTCTACCCCGTCCGGCCTGCGGGCTAGCCTCAACCGACTTAGCCTATCAAGATTGGACGCTTACCCCGCTGTCGGGGATAGCTTACCGGGAGACACCTCTTTGCCCGCCTTAGCTGCCGTTATCCACAATACCACCCAGTCGCTCCAGTACAGGAAGTTAAAGGCCTTCTCCGGGGAGAAACCCACGCCCCAAGGGGATGTAGGGATAGAGGACTGGCTGGATCATACCGAACAGGTACTACCTGAATGGACCTGCACGGATGCGGTCCGTAGACAGCGCATCGTCGAGTGCTTACGGCCCCCCGCGTCCCACATGGTGCACTACTACCGAGACGACAACCCGGAAGCTGATGCGGCAGACCTCATCTACTGCCTAACCAAGGCGTATGGAGCTCCGGTGGACATGTATACTTTGATGTCGAAATTTCATGCGTTAGCCCAGAAGGAAGGGGAGATGGTATCCGATTTTCTCAGGCGACTACACCTGGATCTCTGGAATATGGTCAGGAAAGGCGTGTTGCCACGGAAAGAAGCCAACGGAATACGTACCACTCAGTTGCTGAGGGGCCTCCTACCCCTACACCCCGTGTCGGTGCGGGTCAGTAGCTGCATAACGCCCGGGCAAGCCCTGTCGTTTCACGACTTAATGGATCGGGTCCAAGCGCACGAGATGGTGTTGTTAGGGCGTGACTTAGCCACCGGGAAGAAGCCACCGCCCGGGGGTAAAGAAGCCAAGAAAGTGGACCCAAAGCCCGACGTGCCCGAACCTGGGGATCCCGATCCCGAGGATGTCCCCACCCCCGTGACACCCAGACCTCGTCCCCCGACTGGGCGAAGTCCCCCAACCAGGAGAGACGAGGCTTACCTCAGCCAAATGCAGTGTTACGCATGCGGAAAGATGGGACATTTACGGGCCCACTGCCCCACCTCGCGGAGGACGTCGTCCCGATCGGCGCAATCAATGCCGTGCCGGCCCCTGGATAACGAAAAGGTGTTGCCACCCTCTCCGAGCCCCCGAATTGGCCCCGCCTCCATTATTCGAGTGGTTATTGAGGGCATCTACGCCGCCGCATTATTGGATACGGGATCTCAAGTGACCATCGTGTATCGGCCCTTCTACGACCAACACCTACACCAACTACCGTTGCTATCTGCGGATGCCTTGCGACTACGGGGACTGAGTCATGAAGATTACCCCATAGACGGAGTAGTAAAGGTGCAGTTAGATATTCTCCAGCTGAATACTGGTAAACATCACCCCATGGAAGTGGAGGCCTTAGTGTGCCCCGAGCCGCAGGACCACCCCAGCGCCCCAATCATCTTGGGGACCAACGCTGACATTGTGCGCGCGGTATTCCGCCAGTTTTTGCAGGAAGCAGGAGAAGCCCCACTGCTGGCCCTAGCGGCCTGTCCCGCCCTCCAAGAGGTCTGCGGTAAAATTGCGACCGAAGAAGAGTATGGCGTCCTTTACAGCCAAGAATGGGGGCTGACCCAAATTCCCCCGGGGGAAGGACGAATGATGGTCGCCGCTTGCCATTACCCCCGACGACGGTTAGAGGATCAACTCTTCACCGTGGAGAGCGTGGCCCAAGACGAACAACGGTTGGGCTACAAAGTACTGGCCTCTGTTAAGAAATGGCCCGGGAAGATTCCGGATCGCACCTGGGTGTACGTGCAGAATATATCCCCGTACCCCATGACTATTGACAGGCGGCAGACGCTGGGAAGGATCTACCCCGTGACTCCCGAAGAGGAGGTTCCGACGAGACAATCAAGGTGTTCATCTACTATCGTTGATTCAGTATTGGAATTTGATTTCGGCGACTCACCACTTCCGGATGAATGGAGGGAGAGACTGCAGAACGAGCTTCACGACCGAAGAAATGTGTTCTCCACCAGTGATATGGACGTGGGGTGCAGTCGCAGTGCCCACCATACCATCCGAATGAGCGACGCTACCCCCTTCCGGGAGCGCTCCCGGCGGCTTGCCTCCAGGGATGTTGAGGAAGTGAGGAGATTACTCGCCGAGATGGAAACGGCTGGCATCGTGCAGGAATCTCGGAGCCCTTACGCCTCACCCATCGTGGTAGTCCGCAAGAAGAATGGGACGGTCCGTCTATGTGTGGATTACAGAACTCTGAATACCCGTACTATCCCCGACCAGTATACACTGCCCCGAATCGAGGACCTCCTGAACGCTTTGACGGGAAGCAAATGGTTCAGTGTGCTCGACCTCCGGTCCGGATACTACCAGGTGCCCATGGGCCAGGAAGATCAAGAAAAAACGGCCTTCATCTGTCCATTAGGGTTTTACCAATTTACCCGCATGCCTCAAGGGATCTGCGGTGCCCCGGCCACGTTCCAGAGACTAATGGAAAAAACCCTCGGAGACCTTAACCCGCGAGAGTGCTTAGTGTATCTGGACGATATTATCGTGTTTGGGCGGACTCTAGAGGAGCACTCCGAGAGGCTGATGAAGGTGCTGGATAGGCTTCAAGGGGAGGGTCTCAAACTGTCCCTGGACAAATGCAAGTTCTGTCGATCCTCTGTGACGTATGTGGGTCATATTGTGTCGGCTGATGGAGTATCCACCGACCCAGGGAAGATAGAGGCGGTGGTGAATTGGCCTAGGCCTCTCAATGTCCAAGAATTGCGGTCCTTCTTGGGATTTTGTGGCTACTATCGACGGTTCGTTGAGAGCTATTCCAGCAAGGCCAAGCGGCTGAATGATCTTCTAAAAGTATACCCGGGAGAAATCGGGAGGAAAAGCATCACGGCACAGACGCCCTTTGGGGAGACCTGGACTCCAGAATGTGAACAGGCCTTCAAGAACTTAAAGGCCAGCCTCACTCAGGCTCCCGTCTTGGCCTATGCGGACCCAGAACGAGAATATGTCCTACATGTCGATGCTAGCCTTAGCGGATTAGGAGCGGTCTTGCATCAGAAGTATGAGACCGGGCTACGTCCGGTGGCCTATGCGAGCCGAAGCTTGACCCCTAGCGAACAGAATTACCCGGTCCACAAACTGGAATTTTTGGCGCTAAAATGGGCTGTAGTGGATAAGCTGCATGACTACCTATATGGGGTGCAGTTCGAAGTACGTACGGACAACAATCCCATGACCTATATAAACACGTCTGCCAAATTAGAAGCCACGGGACACCGTTGGTTAGCTGCTCTAGCCAACTACAGGTTCAACCTTAAATACAAACCCGGACCCACCAACATAGGTGCCGACGCCCTGTCTCGTCGACCGGGCCTTCAGTCCACCCCTGATGAGGAAGTTTGGGAAGAGATACTGGGTCCAGGGATTCGTGCCCTCTGCTCCGTGGCTGCGGTAGTCGACGACCACGTAGCATTCTCGGAATTGCGGATTGTTGACTCGTTGGGATGTAATTCGCGGGCTATTCCCCTGGCCTATCAAGGTCGAGAAGGGATGAACATCACTGAAGATAATATCATCTCGTGGAGGGACCTAGTGCATTATCAAACACAAGACCCCATAGTGGAGTTAGCCCGTCAAGCGGTGCAACAAGATAACCCTTCTATACTGAAGCGAGCCCCCAGAGACTTGGTGAAACTCCTGCTAAATGAGTTTGGGAAGTTTGAAATGGACAATTGTTTGTTATATCGGGTGATATCCTATCATAACCATCCCGATCGGCGTCAGTTGTTTTTGCCGGAACGTTTGAGAACCCTAGTCCTCAGGGCCCTTCACGATGACCATGGTCACCTGGGCATTGACAAGACGTTTGGGCTACTACAGGATAGGTTCTATTGGCCGAGAATGAGGGAGTCCGTGGAGCAACATTGTCGGAGGTGTAATCGCTGTTTACAACGAAAGACACTGCCCACCAGGGCGGCTCCTATGGCACACTTGAAAAGCTCGGGTCCAATGGATTTGGTGTGTATGGATTTTCTCTGTATCGAGCCCGACAGTCGGGGAGTTAGTAATGTTCTTGTGATCACTGACCACTACACTAGGTACGCCCAAGCGTTCCCTACGAAAGACCAGAAGGCCGTAACGGTGGCCCGAGTACTATGGGAGAAATATTTCATTCACTATGGATTACCAAATCGTCTTCACTCCGATCAGGGCAGGGACTTTGAGAGTACACTGATACGGGAGTTGCTCACTCTATTGAACATCGCCAAGTCGCGTACTACCCCGTACCACCCCGAAGGGGATGCTCTGCCTGAACGGTTCAATCGCACTCTGTTAGATATGTTAGGAACCTTGACGAGCCCGCAAAAGACGGAGTGGAGTAAACACGTCGAAGCATTGGTACATGCGTATAATTGTACCCGACATGAGTCCACCGGGTATACTCCGTATTTCTTGATGTTCGGAAGAGAAGCCCGTTTACCGGTGGATGTGCGCCTGCGGATATCTACCGATGGGGTATCCAATAGGACGCACTTTCGATATGTCCAGCGGCTAAGGGACAGTTTACAGCTGGCCTATAGATTGGCTGAACGGACGACTGCGCAATTGAATGCGGGAAATAAAAGGCGCTACGATCACAAAGTACGTCACAAGGAAATTCACCCCGGAGATGCGGTCCTCTTACGCAACTTAGGTGTTCCTGGGAAGCATAAATTGGCCGACCGGTGGCGGGAGGGTGTGTATGAGGTAGAGTCACAGATGCCTGGTCTTCCTGTGTACCGGATCAAGGATTCTGAAGGCCGCGTAAAAGTGTGGCATAGGAATCATCTGCTTCCCATACCTCAAGTAGGGACGGACGAATTGGAAATCCCAGCCACGCCCATAGATGGAGAAGTTGAACACACAGAGGATGGCCCAGAGACTGTAAAAATTGCCACCTCTGAGGATCCAATGGAAGGAACCTCTCAAAGGGGCCTTCCGGCCGTGGAGGCATCTCCCGAAGGAGCTACGGGTAAAGAGCCTCTTGGCCTGAACATTGATCATTTGACTCCCGCGAGTCAGCCTCTAGACCCACAAAGCCCATGTTTCACACCCCAAAGAGACTGTACTAATGCTGAATACCCCTCAAGGGTAGAGATGGAAGTACCAGTTGAGACTGGACACTCTGCAGAAGAAGCAGAGGAGAATCAACCCCGGCGAAGTCAAAGAAACAGTCAGCCTCCCATGCGAATGGCATATGATCAATTTGGGGCACCCCATTATGAGGCTCAGCAGTGGGCTCGGCATAGGATGCAAGCTATGATGGTACTGTTTAATGAAATGTGTAACCTAATCTAGGAGGGAGAGGGTTGTGTAAATAGTTATATATATGTGGGTTAGGTAGTCCAGCGGGGACGTTGGATTCTGGAGAGGGGAGAATGTAAGGATGTGCATATATATATAAAGGTTCCGCGCTGTTGCATCACATAGGCAGCGCCATATTGTCCCTGTTTTGCCAGCAAGGTCACTGCGTACAAGTTGGGCTGCGCATGCGCGAGAGAAGCGCGCGAAGGGTAACCAATCTGTAGAGACTTGGAGGAACTCTGAACTCTGAACTCCGAACTGTGAGAGGGTCAGCTGAGGCTGAGGACCAATCGGATGCGAGACTTTGTATAGAGGAACCGGATGCGTGTGGGCGGAGGGTGAGAGCAGAGAGGGAGGTGGAGGAGGAGGTTGGCGGAACCTCGTGTGCGAGAGCGGAGGGTCAGTGACCCGTCCGCTTAGGTAAGGGTATTTCCCCGGCCCGAGGAGTCTTCCCCCTGCCACAGTAGGCTGCTGCTTTTGTAAGGACGCCCATAGTTGTCAGGGACGTTTCCCTTTAGTGAGGTTTATCTGCGGAGCTGCGGAGCTGCGGCCGCCATCTTGGATTAAACAACTGACGGTGCTGCAGAAGGGAGAGACGGCGCAAGGCTGGACTAGCCCCAGGACCAGGTGTGGAGTGTCACGGTCATCGTAGTGACCGGAAGGTATCATTATCTACAAGTGCACCTACCCCGGGCACCAGGCGCTGATCCCGCCTCCCACTAACTAATTGGGCTTACTGAGTGAATCCATATGGTACCATACTTTACCGGTTATACGATATACTCCTTGGGAGAGTGGCAGAGCCACCTATGTACAGAACATTACCCATAATAAGGTGTGGCCGAGCCACGGTGTGTGTGTGTAATGTTATACGATGAGTCTGCCGATCATTTGTTATTCATGTGTGATATATAAAAGGTTGCTGTTGCATACTGCTGTTGTTATGTTCTTGCTCAGGGTATAATCTCTATACTGGGGATCCTGGGTAAGTGGAGGCGCTGCACCGTAAGTGATAAGGTATATGACCCCAGGCTCCCAATGAGCGGAGGCTCAGAGCTCCTGAAGCCACAGGTACATGCACCACCGTAGTCCCTTAGTATAGGCGTTAACAAAAAGGGCTACATAAATATGAAATATTAATAAGAAATCATGCTTTGTTTAAAATATATTGCCATGCTCAGTACCACTCATTTTGGCATAAATATATAGTCATTATGTGGTGGGTGTAGGAGTTTGAGCTAGCTGGGAATGTGTGTGTGTTAATCAATTTCTGACTGGTAACAGTTAAATGGAGGTAGGTGGCACCTCTCCCTAGAGCTCACCCCTCCCACCTTTTTAACTTGGGAGGTTCTGGCATTTTGCTGAATGAACAAGACTCACTGTAGTTGCTTCCCCTCATACAGAGGTAAAAGGAAGGATTCACAGTTTTAGTGTTACGACCTGCATTTTTGGTTATACCTTGACGTTTGGAATGCAGGCTTACGACGCTTTGGGCAAAGGGTTTAACTGAATAACCAAGTAATTATTATTATTATTGAAATATTTAAACTTTATACTTATTATCATATATGTTTTGTCAATTTGATGTAGCATTGGGCACCCCTCTATACATTTGCCATGCTCAGTAGCACTCATTTTGGCAACAATATATATTCATGATGTGGTGGGTGTAGGAGTTTGAGCTAGCTGGGAATGTGTGTGTGTTTATCTATCTATCTATCTATCTATCTATCTATCTATCTATCTATCTATCTATCTATCTAATTCAAATGTCTCAGACAGGTCTGCACCCCTGCCTTTCAACCATTATCACCTGGCATACAGTGTTGCCACTGCAGCAAAGGATTCTGGGAAATGACATGCAAATGAGCAGACAATGTGTCACCTTTTGCCTGGAATATCCATACACATGGAGCCCATTTAAGCTAATGCATTGCTGTTCACACAGCTTTTAAGCACAGCATGGGACTAGCAAAGCAAGTACAAACCACTCACAGAAATGTTTCAACCTTGATGGGTATCATCAGTGTGAGGTTGATTTATACTTGCTTTGCAATATTTATAGGCTGGGTAGGTTTACCATATACATTTTAAGTTATGGTGGGTGAAAAGGCAACGGTGGAGGTTTTTTGTTGCCTTTTTCACCGACCATAACTTAAAATAAATAAATAAATAAATATATATATATATATATATATATACAGTGTTCGACAAATCACCCAAAAATCTACTCGCCCAACCAAAAAATCTACTCGCCACCTAGTCCCACCCCAACCCCGCCCCTAGTCCCGCCCCCAACCCTAGTCCCGCCCCCAACCCCGCTTTAAAATAAAATATATAAATAAAATAAATGTAATAAATTCCTAGTCAGAACAACATTCGTTTTTGACAAATGTATTTATTGTATTACATTATACTACAATTAGTCCTTGTTACGTGTGTGTGTGTATATAAATGTTGGATCTAGAAATAAAAGCCAGGTGTGAATGACTAGTTTCCTGAACCCCTTAACCAGTGTCTGGACGTCCCCGCTTCACAATATCTAAAGCAGAAATCCCGCCTGGGATCTTACCTGATCCGCAGTCCCTCAATGTCCAGGTACCCTCATTCCCGCAATGTTATACATTGGAGGGGAGGTGTTCCCTACCTGCCTTCTGGGTTAGGGGGGGTTCCGATGTCTTCCGTGTGAAGCTTGAGTCAGATCTGGAAGAAAGCAGTACAGTATTGGTTATTTCGGTGTAGTATAGGGCAGTTAAGATATATAGGGTAAATAAGAGATCCAGAGTGTGAGAGAGTGTGGGGGAGAGAGAGAGTGTGGGGGGGAGAGAGAGAGTGTGGGGGGGAGAGAGAGAGAGAGAGTGTGGGGGAGAGAGAGAGAGAGTGTGGGGGGGAGAGAGAGAGTGGGGGGGAGAGAGATAGAGTGTGTGGGGGGGAGAGAGAGAGAGAGTGTGGGGGAGAGAGAGAGTGTGTGAGGGGGAGAGAGAGAGTGTGGGGGAGAGAGAAAGTGGGGGAGAGAGAGAGAGTGGGAGAGAGAGAGAGTGGGGGAGAGATAGAGAGAGAGTGGGGAGAGAGAGAGTGGGGGGGAGAGAGAGAGAGAGAGAGAGTGGGGGAGAGAGAGAGTGTGGGGGAGAGAGAGAGTGTGGGGGGGTGAGAGAGAGTGGTGGGGAGAGAGAGAGAATGTGGGGAGAGAGAGTGTGGGGGAGAGAGAGAGAGTGTGGGGGAGAGAGGGAGAGTGTGGGAGAGAGAGAGTGTGGGGGAGAAAGAGAGAGAGAGTGGGTGAGAGAGGGAGAGTGTGGGAGAGAGAGAGTGTGGGAGAGAGAGAGAGAGTGTGGGAGAGATAGAGAGTGTGGGAGAGAGAGAGAGAGAGAGAGAGAGAGAGAGAGAGAGAGTGGGGGGAGAGAGAGAGTGTGGGGGAGAGAGAGAGAGAGTGTGTGGGGGTGAGAGAGAGTGGGGGAGAGAGAGTGTGGGGAGAGAGAGAGAGTGTGGGGGGGGGGAGAGAGAGAGAGTGTGGGGGAGAGAGAGATAGTGTGGGAGAGAGAGAGTGTGGGAGAGAGAGAGAGACTGTGGGAGAGAGAGAGAGTGTGGGAGAGAGAGAGAGTGTGGGGGAGAGAGAGAGAGAGTGTGGGGGAGAGAGAGAGAGTGTGGGGGAGAGAGAGAGAGTGTGGGGGAGAGAGAGAGAGTGTGGGGGAGAGAGAGAGAGAGAGAGAGAGAGTGGGGGGGGGGGAGAGAGAGAGTGTGGGGGGGAGAGAGAGAGTGTGGGGGGAGAGAGAGAGTGTGGGGGAGAGGAGAGAGAGTGGGGGAGAGAGAGAGAGTGGGAGAGAGAGAGAGTGGGGGAGAGAGTGGGGGAGAGAGAGAGTTGGGGAGAGAGAGAGAGTGTGGGAGAGAGTGGGGGAGAGAGAGAGAGTGGGGGAGAGAGAGAGAGAGTGGGAGAGAGAGAGAGTGGGGGAGAGAGAGAGTGGGGGAGAGAGAGAGGGAGAGTGTGGGGGAGAGAAAGAGTGGGAGAGAGAGAGAGAGAGAGAGAGAGAGATGAGTGGGGGAGAGAGAGAGAGTGGGGGAGAGAGAGAGTGTGGGGGAGAGAGAGAGAGGGGGGGAGAGAGAGAGTGTGTGGGGGAGAGAGAGAGTGTGGAAGAGAGAGAGTGTGGGGGAGAGAGAGAGAGTGTGGGGGAGAGAGAGAGAGAGAGAGAGTGGGGGGGGGGGGAGAGAGAGAGTGTGGGGGGGAGAGAGAGAGTGTGGGGGGAGAGAGAGAGTGGCTGGCTGGGTGACTGACTGGCAGGCTGGGTGGGTGACTGGCTGGCTGGGTGGGTGACTGGCTGGCTGGGTGGGTGACTGGCTGGCTGGCTGGGTGGGTGGGTGACTGACTGGCTGGGTGGGTGACTGACTGGCTGGGTGGGTGACTGACTATTGACTGGCTGGGTGGTTGACTGACTGGCTGGCCGGGTGGGTGACTGACTGGCTGGCTGGGTGGGTGACTGACTGGCTGGGTGACTGACTGGCTGGCTGGGTGACTGACTGGCTGGGTGACTGACTGGCTGGCTGGCTGGGTGACTGACTGGCAGGCTGGGTGGGTGACTGACTGGCTGGGTGGGTGACTGACTGGCTGGGTGGGTGACTGGCTGGCTGGGTGGGTGACTGGCTGGCTGGGTGGGTGACTGGCTGGCTGGCTGGGTGACTGGCTGGCTGGGTGACTGGGGGGGGTGGGCTGGGTGACTGGGGGGGTGACTGACTGGGGGGGGGTGACTGACTGGGGGTGGTGACTGACTGGGGGGGTGACTGACTGGGGGGGTGACTGACGGGGGGTGACTGACTGGGGGGGGTTACTGACTGGGGGGGTGACTGACTGGGGGTGGGGTGACTGACTGGGGGGGTGTGACTGACTGGGGGGGGGTGACTGACTGGGGGGGGTGACTGACTGGGGGGGGTGACTGACTGGGGGGAGGTGACTGACTGGGGGGGTGATTGACTTGGGGGGGTGACTGACTGGGGGGGGTGACTGACTGGGGGGGGGGGTGACTGACTGGGGGTGGGTGACTGATGGGGGGGTGACTGACTGGGGGGGGTGACTGACTGGGGGGGTGACTGACTGGGGGGGTGACTGACTGGGGGGGTGACTGACTGGGGGGGTGACTGACTGGGGGGGGGGTGACTGACTGGGGGGGGGGTGACTGACTGGGGGGGGTGACTGACTGGGGGGGTGACTGACTGGGGGGGGTGACTGACTGGGGGGGGTGACTGACTGGGGGGGGTGACTGACTGGGGGGGTGACTGACTGGGGGGGTGACTGACTGGGGGGGTGACTGACTGGGGGGGTGACTGACTGGGGGGGGTGACTGACTGGTGGGGGTGACTGACTGGGGGGGGGTGACTGACTGGGGGGGTGACTGACTGGGGAGGTGACTGACTGGGGGGGGTGACAGACTGGGATGGGTGACTGACTGGGGGGGGGGGGGTGACTGATTGTGGGGGTACCTCTGGTGTCACACGCATATTCCCATACACACGTACACATTCTCCCCCACACACACACCCATTCTCCCATATATACACACACACACACACAGGGGGGGGGAGGAAAGGCCGCGACCAGCACCAACACCACGCTCCTCCCCCACCCACCCGCGCCGATCTCCCGCTCGTGAGGGGGGGGGGGGGGGGGCAGGCCGGGTGGGAGTCACATGGTGAGGTGTCCCCCAGCGGGCGCCCCAGGGGACAGTCAGCCCCGCCGTGGCCGCCACTGCCCTGCTCCACTCGCCGGCATGTCACGCTGTGTGCGGCCATACAGGTCTGCAGGCTGCTTCTTCTCCCCACCCCGCAGCGGCATGAAGCTCGTGGGGGAGGGGCAGGCCGACACCCCCGCACCTCATGCGGCTGCTGCGCCGTCATGAAGATAGCTTGCGGGCATATTTTAATTTTGGGGAGGTGGCAGGGTGGGTGGGAGGCACATGGTGAGGGCCCCCCGCGTACGCCAACCGGGCTGCAGCAGTGGGGACCTCCTGCCAGGCAGCGATCGGTGGATCGAGGGACAGGAGGAGGGGAGGGGACAGGAGGAGGGGAAGGGGACAGGAGGAGGGGAAGGGGACAGGAGGAGGGGAAGGGGACAGGAGCAGGGGAAGGGGACAGGAGAGCTAACGCGGAGGCACAGAGGGCAGGAGCAGAGGGCCGCGGTGGGGAGTAGGGAGCTATGTGGGGACCAGGGGGATCGCAGGTTGTCTTACAGGAGGCAGGGAAGGAGCAGAGGGGCCGCAGCATGGAGAGATTGGAGAGTACTTACCCTCCAACAGATCTCCTGGCAGAGAAAGAATGGCCGCTCATTGGGGGCAGGCTCATATAGAGCCTGGCCGCGCGCCCACAAAGCCTGGGAGTGCGCGCCAATCAGCTGTCAGGTAGGGGGATTTTTTTTTTCAGCGCGAGCAGGGAAATTTCAGCGCGAGCAGGGAAATTTCAGCGCGAGCAGGGAAATTTAAAAAAACAAACACGTGTGCTGCTTGGGCCAATATTTACTCGCCCAGAGGTTAAATCAACTCTCCCCGGGCGTGTAAATGTATTTGATTGTCGAACACTGTATATATATATCTATATCTATATATATATAAATATATGATATATATGATTCTCAAATTCACATATTCCACCATAATATTAAATCAAAACCAGAATTATAACCAAACTCCAAATTCATTTTAGAGGCTAAACTACAACCTAAATACTAGACCAAGTTAGCATATCTTAAGACCTTGACAAACATTGTCCCAGATCAATTCACAAATGTTATATCAAGTAGCCTGATAAATTTGCATTCACAGAAGTACACTTTGTATTTTGTTCATTACTTACATATGCAAATCTCTAAAAATGTCAAACAAAAAGCACAGAACATGCAGTAACCCTAAGTGAAGTCAAATATTTAAAATTCACTTCAAGTGGTAATGTGTGAGCATGTTTCACACCTCTTTATTAGGTATTATCATACAAGATTATTTGTAAATGCTTAATAGAAATTAAAAGCCACATCCGGTAATTAATCTTCTTTGAGAAGTCTGGTCCTATTTTTTGTTCCGTTTTTAATTTGTACCATTATTACTGCTTGTTGGCGGTGGGCCGACATGATGGCCGCTTAGCATGGAGCACCTCCAATCCCCGGGCAGGAAAATAGCTTTAACAGCTGATCACACGTCTGTGCCAAACCGCCGACATCAGCTGCGGACCACCCAGGGAGATGAAGCTGCACACGTAGAAAAAGCAGGCAACTGCATCATCAACATTCTTTGAAAAAAGAATGCTGTGGAATCATCAAGGATCCCAAAATGGAGGCCGCACGAGATCCCCTTCAGGATCAGAGGGAGAGGCAGACATTGAAGCAGATGCTGGGGCAGGAGCTGCAGGAGGTATGGATGACAGGATCAGATCCACTACAAAAGGTGATATTGACAACCTACTGAAAAGTATGGTACAAAAGATGCAATTAGAAATTACCAAAGTAGTGTCTGAATTAAGAAAAGAGTTGCATGGACTGGGCGAAAGAACCGACTGTCTATAAGGGGTACCTGATGAGCTGATATCAGCCCAAAATGTCACAGACCATGGACTGCGAGCCTTAAAACCACAAGTGAACAACATGACCGAAGCCCTGGAAGATACAGAAAACTGCACCAGACAAAATAATATGAGATTACGGAATATCCCGGAAACTGTATTACCAAAGGCGCTAACAGAAGTTGTCACAAGACTTCTTCAGAGCATGCTCCCCGAGGTGATGGATGAGACTGTTACTGGACAGAATGCACAGGGCTCTAGGTCCCAAATAATCTGACCCCAGTAAGATGAGAGATTTTATATTGCAGGCTCACTATTATTCGGTGAAAGAAGCCATTATGCAAGTTTACAGAACGCAACAGAGGATAGGATTTGAAGGACACCAAATTCAAATATCCAGTTATCTGGCTCCCTTCACTCTGCTAAAAAGGAGTTGCAACCAATCACAAAGATGCTGAGAGGCAATCAAATCACATATAGGTTGGATTTCCCATTTAAGATAGTGATTTGGCACAATGGTTCAACAACAATGGTGAAAAATCCGGAAGAAGGAGAAAAAGCACTGATCAAATTGGGTCTAATACAAAGACCTAAAACACCTCCGCCTTCGGGGTCACCCAACAAATCTACGTGGATACCCATCTGGTCATAGACGGTGGAGCCAGAAAGGAAGCAAGCACGAGGGTCAAGAGGACCTAGAAAGAATCCAAAAAGCATCTGGAGAATGACTATTGTTCTATAACCAATGGTTTTACCAGACAAAAGAATTCGCACAAAGACTGAGGAAAACGACTATATATCTGATTCCACATATGATCCATTTTCCTCCCCTGCCCGGGAGACGTGGGAGGCCGGCTGGCCTCCGTGCGGAGTGACATCGGGGCCGGCACCTAGCTGCGACTCAGCTCCTTATCCTGTTCCGGAGAAGAAATTGACTCAATAGCTCTGGAAGCTCCCTAAAAGTTATTTTCTGGTGGAGTTTGATTTTTTTTTTTTTGGTTTGGGGTCCCAAACTGTTCTCCCATATTCTCTCCATCTCTCTGGAGTAGGCAGCATACAGAGATTATCCCTCCCCCCCCTTCTCTTTCTTTTTTTTTTTTTTATAGAGAAGGGAGAAAAAGTGAACCCCCGTCCTACCCTTGAAGTCCCTGAGGGCCGAATTGCTGTTCATTCACCAGAAATCCCACATGGGTAGTTTAGTTAGGTAGGTTTAAAACGTTTTAGTAGATGTGATTATATATAAGTATATGTTTTTGTTTTTTCATTTTCTTTTCTTGCTTCTCCCCTCCCTCCCCACACCCGAGACAAGAGAGAGCCTACACATGCAACAGATCAAAACTCCTGTGCAAACACAAAATAACAAAAATGTCTAGAAAATAAGGTTTAATTTTAATATGTTAAAACTTGGTACGCTAAATGTTAAAGGATTAAACAATCCCAGAAAAAGGAATCTAGCTTTGCAAGATTTTAATAAGCAAATGTTGGATGCTGTTTTTATACAGGAAACAGGATCAACCCAGATTTTTTGACAATCTTCCCTTTGTGTTTCTTCACATCGGCGCACGTGACGAGAAGTGGAGTGGCTATATTGCTCTTGAGGTCGTTTTTTGTTCCTCAAGGGCAAACTTGGAAACACAATGGTCAACCTAGCTAACATTTACGCTTACAATGAGAAAAAAGTAGATCTTTATGAGACAGTTTTCCCTAGATTATCAAAGTTTGCTGAAGGGAAAATAATTATGGCAGGAGATTTCAATGCGGTATACGATATAAAGCTAGATAAATCAAATCCCCCAAAAAGACTCTGAACGCACAAGACCCAAAAGATACAGATTTAGCAAGATGTATACAAGCTATAGCATTATGGGATATTTGGAGGGTCCAACACCCTAAAGAGAGAGACTATACATTTCACTCGGCACCACATCTAGTATTCTCAAGAATAGATAATTTTTTTCATAGACCACTCACTAATCCCAGCAGTAATAGATTCAAAGATCAATCCAATCAGCTGGTCTGATAACGCACTGGTAACGTGCACACTAAAAAATTTCAACTCTACCAGGGTTGAAGCTGAACGAATCTCTCCTGAGAGACCTCGTTCTGGTTGACGAAATAAACTCACATTTATTAGAATTTTTTTCTATTAACGATACATCGGGAATGACTCTCTCAACCATCTGGGAAGAACAAAAAGCATGTACAAGGGGAAAGTTTATTGCTATTGCTTCTTTGAAGAAGATGCGAAGGGAGTATAAACTGACTATATGTTCAATAGATTTAGCAAAAGCTGACGATATATATAACCCCCCCCACACAGATTTAAACTATCACAAATTGCTTAAAATAAGGGGAGATTTGAGAATTTAGCAAATTAACCAAGCAGAAAAGGCTTTAAAATGGACCAAACAGTTGTTCTACCAAATAGGTAATAAAGCAGACAGACTACTAGCTCAGAAATTGAGAAAGATTCAAATTTTATCCAATATTAAATCCATTAAAATGAGTAATGGAGAAACGTCATTTGACTCAAAGATAATAGAAAAGGAATTTATAGCATACTACTCGTCTTTGTATTATTTACAAAACAAACATAAACAAAACCCATATATATTCAAACAACAACTAGACACTTATTTAGACTCTTGTCCATTACCAACTTTGAAAGATGAGGATAGAGTTTTATTAAATACAGAAATGTCACGTGAAGAGATATTGGCAGTGATTAAGGTACTTAAGAATAAAAAAACTCCGGGCCCAGATGGTCTTTCAAATAGTTACTATAAAACATTCAAAACACTTTTAGTATCCTTTCTGAGAACTTTTTAACTTTTATGAATGGTAAAAAAATTCCTCCCTCAATGTTGAGAGCCCAAATTTCTGTGATTCCAAAACCAGGGAGATCATAATTACTGTAGTAATTATAGACCCATCTCGCTGATCAATACGGATATTAAAATTTATAGTTAAATTATTGCAATAAGATTAAATAAACTGTTACCTAGAATAATAACACAGATCAGGTGGTATTTATTATAGGGAGACAAGCAGCTGATAATATAAGGAGAGTGATAAATCGCACACATCAAGCAAATAAATCATAACACCTTCACTGCTAGTCTCACTTGATGCCGAGAAAGCATTTGACCGAGTGGACAGGTCATATGTATAACTTTAGAGAAATTTGGGATCAGGGAAATATACTAAATGGTATTAAAGTGCTCTATAACCAACAAGGGGCTACGTTAAAGATGGCCGGGATCAGCTCGGTGTAATTAATATAAAAAATGGGACCAGACAAGGTTGTCCATTGTCACCGTTATTATTTGCTCTGCGTTTAGAGCCTTTAACAAACAAAATTTGGATTCATAAAAATATCAAAGGTTTGACAAAAGTCTAAAGAGTATAAAATAGGTCTTTACGCAGTTGATATTTTAAACTCACTAAACAGCTGACATCTCTTCCTAATTTATTTGAGGAGATTTTAATATTCAATTTTTTCTCAAATTATGAAATAAACAACACAAAATCAGAAGCACTGGCATTAGAAGTAGAGACGTTGATACTAAAATTATTGAAACTAAATTTCAATTTTAAATGGAAAAAAGATAGCATCAAATATCTGGGGTTGCATTTGACGGCTAGATATCCGGAACTTTATACGGTCAACTACCCAAAACTATTTATGACAATCAAGAAAGAGCTGGAAGAGTGAAATAAATATTGTATTTCATGGATTGGTAGAATAATATCAGTAAAGATGAACTTTCTAAATTGCTTTTATTCGTTTCATAGTCTTCCAATTTCTATTCCAACGAAAATGATATGCAAAGTAAAATTTATACTTTTATCTGCGGAAAGAAAAAAAACGAAAATAAAAAGAACTGTACTCAGTCCATTAAGGTCAGAAGGTGGGCTAGCTTTGCCGACACTAAACAAATATTTTGTCGCAGTACAATTAAGCCATTTGCAGGCCTGGCATAGACCCACCCAGGCATTTAATTGGGTGGAAATTGAGGCGAATGAGATCCCAACACAAAATATAGACACATTACTGTGGATCCACAAAAAGAATAGACCTCAATAGGTGTATAACCACAAGGTTATTACATTTACACTATAAATTTGAGATAACTGGCAGAAAAAAAAGGGATTGAAGGGACAACCCTCACTTATTACCCCTTTATGGAAGAATGAGGAATTTCCCCCAGGATGTATACTAGGTAGGAATAATATTTGGATTTCAAGAGGAATAGTTAGGATAAAAGATGTTATGTTTTGGGAGAAAATATATACATTTGAAGAAATACAAAAGAAATACAATATTCCATCTTCAGAGTATTTCAGATACACATAAATAATGCCCTTTATTATTTTAAAATCCTTCCCGCAAGAAGATACACATCTAACCAAATTTGAATAAAAGTGCACAGTACAAACACATCAAAGAGGGCTGATATCAAATATATATTCTAGACTGTGCTATCTAGACAAAAATGAAAAACACTCCTTTTGGACTCAATGGGAAAAAGATATAGATCAGAGATTTCTATTGAAGATTGGGCAGGGATTTGGGAGGCGGCAGCGAGCTCATCTATCTGCATCATTATTAAAGAAAATAGGTATAAAATGATGATGAAATGGTATTTAACACCAGATAGGTTAGCACATATCTATAAAGGAGTGAGCGCTCTGTGTTGGAGAAATTGTAGTTGTAGAGGCACATTATATCATATATTTTGGATGTGTCCAAAGGTTGTTCCCTTCTGGAGGAAAATCAAGAGAGAGATCACTAGGGTGTGCGATATAATTGTACCGATGGACCTGGTAGTATTGATTTTAGAGAAATCGGTGCCCAATGTGGCATATGCTACTAATAAATCAACTGCACATCTGCTGGCTGCAGCTAGATGTACAATAGCACTGCAATGGATGCAAACTAATATACCATCATTTCAGGTTTTTCAAGAAAAGGTGCGACATGTTTTCTAAATGGAAAAATTGACGGCATTTATGAATAATACAAAGGAGACATTAGAAAAAATCTGTAATCCCTGGTTAAATGCTTTTCCATAAACTATAGCATCATTACAATATTTACAAATGTAAACTATCTGGACGATACTAAAAATAATAATTCAAATTTTGTGAGCTATGGATAAAGTGTTTGAAAATTATAAGCTAAAATACACCAAAAACAAAAGAATCTGGAGAAATATTATGGTTAATACCACAGGTACCTCTTGCCCACCCCCCTCCCCACTCCCACCAAATATTCCTGTTTTTTTTGTTTTTTTTAATATATATTGTAAGTGTTGTTAATGTTATCTGTTAAGTATATTATGATTGTTGTTTTGATTATGTTGTGGGTGTTTTTTGTACCCCCTCCTCTTCCCCTTATTTTTTCTGTACCCACACCCTATTTCTATGTTATGCAAAAACAAATAAAAACAGTTTGAAAAAAAAAAAATACTGCTTGTTGATTTGAGGAAGAAAATAACATCAATTATTATAAAAATATATTCTGTTAGTTCAAATATAAATGGTATCGCCATATAGCACTTGGTCCTTTTTACAATGTTTCTACCGTGGATACTTTGCTGCATTACCCTATTACCCTCTAATTATAAACAATCACCATAATACGCAATTTTACATTAATTTTCAAAGATATTATTTACATGGCGGCATCATATTGTATTGACATCATCTTTTAAATATATGTAGCCCTGGTTCCTAGCGAACACAGGCCACTACCATATGCTGTATTACCTGTAGGCTCACAGGGTCTGAGCCTCTGCCACGGAGAGCCTGGGGTACACACAAACCTATAACTTGGTGCAGCGCCTCCACCTGCAACAACTTCCGCCCGAGGGGAAGTGGGTCTTCGCAGGACTTATGTACATAACACACACACACAGCAATATCCCTTAACCAATTAACTTTACTTGCAGTAACCATATATGTTATACCAACAGGTGTCCCTCCCTAGAGGAGACACTATACTCGGCGTCTCGTGAACGCTCACCCTCCCGTCTCCCTTCACCGGGTGATCCCACCCCGTGTCCAGTTCCCCTTGGGAATAGTTCTCCCACCCCATGTGTATGAGTGTGACTGCGCAGCCACTGTGTCCTGAATGAATGATGGTACCGTTGGTGCACTTTAAAATTACCTGCCGGGCACTCCAGTACCCGGTGCGGCTACAATCTTCACAAAGGATCAGCGAGGTGTAGATGATGTCACCCATAGGTGTCTAGGGCGATCCCACCCAGACACGCTGCGGCTCAATAGCGGGGTCTGAGCCCAGACCTCCCGCCCACTTAGAACTGTCCCGGTGGTGATAGTGTGGCAATAAAGGGAACCGGAACCTAACTATGTCCAGTCCCTAACTCCGCTTGTCTCTACGAGGACTCAGGGCCTTACTGGGCCTGGGGCATGCGGCCTAGGTAGGGGGTGGTCTGCCTCCCCACAACGAAGCTCCTACTCCTCTCCTCTCCAACCAACTCTGACCTCACGTGCGCGCAACCACTTCCTTTTCCTCCTGGCCTCGCACCTCATTGGTCCAGGCGCATCACGGGGACCCGCAGGGGCTGATGGGACCCGTCGTGCTCTACCTCCTTCGCAGGCTTTTCCTCACCCTTGCTCTGCACATGTGCAACCTCTGCTAGGCTAAATCCACGCTGACGCCAACCACAACATGGCGGCTCCCTTATGCGGAACCTCCGTTATCGGAGTGTTCCTTAACTGCAACATACCCACCCATAACAACCAAAAAGGGTGGAAAGAGGGTCCCGGCTACATCTATTATCCTATTTGTGTTAGAACTTATAAGATAATTGAATGATTGCATTCAGTTGCTAAAGCCAAATAGAAAATGACTGTTGGCCAAACCTTGCACTTATCAGTAAACTTTTACCTTTATCTGCAACTACAATTGCTGGCAATGCCAACATTGTGAGTAAGAGAAGAGCTATTCCTTTTGTGAAGATAGAAGTCGTAGGAGTATCTCTAATGGGCGCCAAGCAAGAACACGGAGTACAAGACACTCTGCTGCATTTGAAATCCCAATGTACAGAATAAAATGATTGATTCACAATAGTTTGTAAATCCAGCCGTTACCATTTAAGTACACGGTAAGATAATAATGCTTAAATACTGCAGCATGAGCCTAGTGAATGCTAAGACACCCTACGGTATATGATCTTATCCTCAATAGAATGATTTATCCAGATGGGATAACAATCAAATCTTTATCCTTTGGTCTGTAGAGGGGAAAAAATAGAGAGTTTTCCAAGTATGATAATGATGTTAAAATACTTGGCAGCACTAGCGTAGCAAATGTTTTAGTTTAAATTGTACACAGATATGATTTCCTCATTACAAATTGTAAAGAAAATACTGTTTTTTTTAGCAGTAGTTTAAATTTGTTTAAAGGTGTTTTTAAACTAAAAACTCAAAACGAGATAAAACTAGAGTCGCAGCAACTGAACATTCTGTGCTGTTCATGGACTTGGCTCCAGTAACATACCTGAGTTCCAAAGGCTCAAATGAGTACAGAACTTTTTGGATGGTGCTATACAATCTATACTTTTTTTTGATAGTTCTTATTTAAGTTGGAAAAAGAGAGAATTGTGCGATGCACTACCCATGACAAAAAAGGAGGATCGAGTGGTGAACTCCAATAAAAAACAAATTTATTAGAAACATGGAAAAAAAAGCAACAAAGTTAAGTGAATACTGTCTACACGTTTCGCGCATTAGCACTTTATCAAGGTGTGCTCTTATTTAGTTTGGCCTGCAAAGAAAGCAGTTATCTGTTCAGTATTGTACATTTAATGGGTAGTCTTTTTCTGCTTATCATTGCCTAGATCTTGCTACAGTATGTCTAATAAATATGCAGTAGAAGCAATGGTCAAATTGGGATAGATAGGAGGCATGGAGCACTACTACTTTTGTATTTATCAATCACTAATACCACTGTTTTTCTAATTACGAACCTACATCTCAACTGCCCTTTGCAAAGAAAAAGTGATGTATTTGAAGAAGAAGAAAAAATGCACACATGCGCACCAGAGATTAAAAAGTGGTAAATTATTTATTAATAAAAATTGACCGAGGGGATCCAACCCAACCTCAGTACATATGCGTCATAGATCTAGGTTTGGTTACAATGAACACAAACCATATAATTAATCAATACTGACTAATTAAGCTATATCCACAAACAGCATAACACACGGTATATAAAAAATAAAAAAGGGAGACAGTGTTTAATAAAACAGAATAAATTGATCCTGGATTAGACTAAAATAATAGTTAAACTGCTGCCTGAGGCTGACAGGGGGAGACGGAGACTTACTAGATCTGTGACGCAATCTGTGACGCAATGACTAATGGCCCATCAGATTAACAGCGGGGGTCCCTGGCAGTCCCATTCAAACTGACACATGCGCACCATTCAAACTGAATGGGACTGCCAGGGACCCTTGCTGTGTTAATCCGATGGGTCATTAGTCAATGCAGAAATGCCTTACTTGCCTTAAACTAGCCAGGTTACACCCAGTATGTACCCAGCATGTAACCGGGCTAGTTTAAGGCAAGCTTTAGAATACTCATTGTCTCGTCTGTAAGGGGCACCACAAACAACTATAATTTCATTCAATGTGATGGTCTGTATTAGACATAAAGCAGGTTGTTGCAAATGGAAAGGAGCTTTGTGTGGCTGTATATGAAGTTTGGTCACAGGAGCACACTTCACAGGAGAGCATATCTGATCAGCTGCTAAGGATCAAAATGAAGTAAATAATAAATATGAACTAAAGCATGGGATAAAAAAGGGATGGAAGTATGTTTGTATCCTCATATTCAGAGTCAAACACTAAGAAGTCCTAGTTTTGTTATTAACATGGCTCATCTGTGTAAAATATATGGAGACTTAAATCTCCTGCGGGACAGGAGCCAATAGGAATCTGCGTCGTCATTCGTCATACAGTACAAGCCAAGTAAAATTAGTAATAGGTCTTTTAGTTTAAGGTGGCAACTGGGGAACTTTTGTAATATTCTGTTCTTGTTCCTCTTTCTGTTACTATGTTTTGCTCTTTCAATTCTTATTTGTACCAAATCCTTAAAGGAGATTCACAGTTATGTAAGTGGGAAAATAATATTACCCAGAAGCTATGGGAAATAGTTCATTGGGCAGGTACTGTATATTCAGTACAGTGAGAAGCACAGAATATCAAACAACAATACAGTATAAAGCTTCTCAGTGCTGCATATAAATAACAGTATCTAGTGTACCGTGTACAGTGAATAAAATAAATAAATAATGCGCAATAGAGTGCTTAACAATAAAACCGGGAATAACCCAGTGAAAGTAATGTGCTAGTGATTTAGGTGAACAAATCACTCACATGAACGTCTGCAGGAGGATGGTCTGGTCACGTACATATCTCTCTTTAAAGACACATGGAGAGTACATAGCATAATACAGTTTAATGCACAAAACAAATGGATTCAGATTGGGGACAGGCACACTCCAGACCATCCTCCTGCAGATGTTCATGTGAGTGATTTGTTCACCTAAATCACTAGCACATCACTTTCACTGGGTTATTCCCAGTTTTACTGTTAAGCACTCTATTGCGCATTATTTATTTATTTTATTCACTGTATATTCAGTATCTTCTATGGTCAAAAAGCTCTTTACCG
This sequence comes from Ascaphus truei, assembly GCF_040206685.1. Lineage (NCBI taxonomy): Eukaryota > Metazoa > Chordata > Amphibia > Anura > Ascaphidae > Ascaphus > Ascaphus truei. Next base: position 244,300,618 of record NC_134487.1, on the reverse strand, counting down.
TTAAATGCAACTTACAATAGCCTTAAAGTCACAGACTCTTCTCAGATATGCAAAGCTGGTTTTATGTCTGCTAACTAACAGTCCATTCCTACTGTAGATATTTCTCTACTTGCATTTAGAGGGAGAGTTGCTAGCAGATAGTATTAGAGGAGGAAAAAAGCCATTCTTTAGTGTGCAGGTTGGAATGATTCAGGCACCATTGGGGTTCCAAATATGACCAGGTTTTTATAACAAACGTAATGTGAAGGCATCTTCCATTGGAATTAATTGAAGTAATAGTGGGGGACTTTTTTTATCAGGAAGAAAGCATGAATATGGTGTGTGTGTGTGTGTGTGTGTGTGTGTGTGTGTGTTATTGAGTCTCTTAAATAAATACGTAAAGTTGGCCGATGTGACAAGTGAGAGTTACACATCTCTTCTAATTCTTGAATAACATTAGACTTTTTATATCCAGAGTTACAAAGCCATTGGAACCGACATGTTCGGGTTAGTTCAAGTGATAGAAGCAGGAAAAAACACTTACATAAATCACTTATCAATTATACAGCTCATATTTCCTTAGCATTGAAGGAGGTCAAATAGACAATCAAGTGGAGGGAAACTGAATGATAACCTATAAATGGATAATGAATGTGTGGATCTTTTTCCACCTAGCTCATTATACTTAGCTAAAAATTCCTGACTGTAAACAACTTGTTATCTGTGCCTGAAAAGCCCAACTGCAGATTTCCGGAAGGCGTGTATTACATATACAGGATAAAGGTAGTGGAATAGTTTTGCCAAGCTGATAACAGTAAAGGCGTAGGTTTGCGATCAAAGTTTTGTTTTATACAGAATACTTTCCATTTTTTTACTGATCCCATTATTAAATGTATAATTATTTTGAAGTATAAAATTATTGCATATATTTTCTATTTTGGGCTAAAATTATTTTTATGGATTTCTAAAAAAATTGACCCCACAGTGATTTTTTCTCTCTCACTCAGCCATTGCCACTGCATGTTTGTTGATCCTCAATTGCGCGTATTTCCAGCCATCCTCACCAATCCCATTATAACAACCACCCATGATTTGGATGAAGAATGGACACAACATTATTATAAACTAGCAATTTACAAAAAGCTAAAATACATAAATATGAACTTAAATCCAATGCCAGACATTAGCCTGCAAGCCTTGTGAGCACGCAGACAACCTTTTTACCATGACGTTAGCCCCAAATCCCTATCAAAGCCGTCTATCTAAAGTCATTGTAGCCACCTCACCAAGCTTTTATTTGGGCAATAACCATAACAACCATATTGTAACATATAGATGTAGTAAGACTTATGGTCTTCGGCACCATGACAAGGCGCAAGATTCCACCTACATGAACACTTTGTGCACCGAAGCCAGGCCAGGCAGCCAAAAGAATCACATCCCCGCGGTTTTATGGGATTTATGTAATTGGTATTTAGTATGTGTCCAGCAGATGGCACAGTTAATATCTTTGTCCATGCTTGCGGTGAGGCGATTGAGTGGCACAAGAACTTAACAGACGTTTCTATACTTTAACTGATTTCAGTGGTGGGCAATTGTTCAGGTGTAAAATAAATTATATTTCTCTACTCTACCTTTTAAACATACTGTAAGACACATTATTTTTTATAGAGACACTTGGGGACCCCAGACAATCAGAAAGGGGGAAAGATGTAGACAATTTTGTATAAGACACTATTTCTTTAAGGTCATTCAACACCTCCCTAGCTTTGTTTATACTTTACTTGGTTAACTAAAAACAACAATTTAACGCCCCCCTGCTAGAAATGTATAATCATTTCTAAGATGGCAGGGAGATGTCTTGACCACCCGAGAGACCCTGCTGGAATCCCATGGAGCATCCCCACATTCCTATGCCTGCAGTTTTTGCGGGAATATTGGGACATGATGGACCACATATGGACCCCCAAAAAGAATAAAGTGGCAAAAGAAGATTTGGTAGAAACATCAAGAACTCCAAGGGCCAGACTCTTTGACCAATCTGGATGAAGCAAGCAAGAACCATAGCCATTGAACTTCCCATAGAAGCTGGTTCTGCACCGGGTACCCCAAGGACCCAGCTCCCTCCACCACTGACCCATTACACCCTAGTCCAGACCCAACTCACCCCACCTTGGACCCATAGCACCCCACTCTAGATCCAGCTCACCCCACCTCAGACCCATCACACTCCACTCCAGACGCAGTTCACCCCACCTCCGACCCATTGCACCACACTCCAGACCCAGCTCACCCCACCCCACCTCCAACCCATCGCACCACACTCCAGACCCAGCTCACCCAACCTAGGACCCATCACACCCCATTCCAGACACAGCTCACGGACCCTTCGCACCTCACTCAGGAAAAACAGCTAACCTATTTACAAACCAAGTGCAACCCCACTTGGAACCAGCATACCCCAATTCAGACCCAGTGCCCCCCACCAGGGACCAAGCTCTAGTCTGTTTAACTAATGCCTTGTTCAGGGATAGCATGGCATTGGCAAGTGTTTTTTTTTCTTTTTACAATTGTGATGCTTTTCGCTTGTGGATAGACTGCTGCAAAAGGGACCACGACATCTGAAGGAAGCCTCTCCCCCCCCCCCCCATGTGTCTCCAAATAATACCCAAAGAGGGTGCGAAGCCCATACAGACCATACATACCATCCTGCTCTTTCAGCGAAAAATAAATTAAGCCTATGGCTCCCCATGTGACTGAGACTGCCCTGCAGGAAAGTGGCATCCCGGAACAGTTACCTGTACCTTTTTGCCAAAGCACACCTGCTGCAATTGAACCACGGAGGCATAAATGCACCTGTATCCCAGTCAGTGGGGATCCCTCTTTCCATAATACCCATGGAAATTTGGGTAATATACAGTAGAGACTACGATTATTCTAACAAAAACCAGTGGCATTCACCAAAAAGACCCAGGAATTGCCAGAATACATGCCTTAAACATGCCTTAAACTAGCCCCAGCATTTCTGCATTGATTAATGGCCTATCAGATTAACAGTGGGGGTCCTGGCAGTCCCATTCAAACTGAGCTATTTTAGATGCACATGGGAAGCAGTATAAATACATGACTGCAAAATTCAAGTTGTGATAGACACAATTCATGGACTATTATGCCATCTGAGGATGCTGACTTGGAGTAATCAGTGTCTGAAACAGATGAAAATGTGATTTTTTAAAAATACAATTTGTTTAATTATGTCATGGGTGCCAATTCAGTAGTGTTTACGTGAAGTAATATGGGTGTGCTCATTTTTAAGTAATGTTGTTTTAATGGCTAAGTAATGCCATTGTATTAACCTTTGTTTTGCAGATTTTGAAGGTTTCTCAATGTCAACACCTTGTTTGTGTAGAAACCACATCAAGCAACACAGAACAACACTACTGGATAATTAAGGTAACAACTGCCTTTACGGCTTGTCTTTGCATTGTAGCTGCTGCACGCATGCGCATTAATTTGGTGAAACACACAGTATGTGCTCCATCTAGTAGGAGTAGTGCACATGCGCAGTAATTAAATGGGATGCATACTGTATGCAAGTCCTTCTGGAGAGAAATTGCCACCCTCAAGGTCTTTTTATTAAAAAAAGTTAAAACTCAGGAGTCACAGTACTGATCTTTGAGGTATTCCACTCACAACTTTATCCCAACCTGAAAAGATTCAATTTATGAAAACTCTCTGTTGTTTATCATTCCACAGTTGTAAATCCAGGTGCAAATATTTTTATCGAGTCCAATTTCTTTTATTTTGTACACTAACCTTGTGTGGAACCGTATCAAAAGAGTTTGCCAAATCTAAGTAGAACACATCCACAGCATTACCTTATCTAAATTCCTACTTACCTCCTCAAAGAAATTAATAAGGTTAGTTTGGCACGACCTATCCTTCATAGATCTATTTGGACTATTACTAATAATTTTGTTATCCATTAGGTTTTCCTGAATATTTTCCCAATGTGAAAATTGAGTCCTTGAATATTAAATGTAATGGTTTGACCATTACTGAACTTAGGGGCCTATGCAGAGTCGTCCGAATACATGCCATTCGGCATGTATTCGGCAGAATTTGCTTCCCGTATGCACAGAGGCTTCCTTTAGTGGCGAAATTTGAAATTTTCGCCAGGAGATTTGCTAGGCGGCAGCATCCCGCCAATGTGTTGGCGAGAAGCGTGTTTTTTTTAAATTTCGCCATGTTTCTAGGTTCGGCATATGCAGGAAAGGGAAAAGTGTGGTATTCGGCATGTGTGCTTGAATTCTCAGCGCTGAAGTCGCCAATTGTGCGCGCCAGGAAAAAACGGCAGTAGCCGTCCAGTTCACTGGAAAGTGCTGTCAGTTAGTAAGGGGAAGCGGAGGAGCGGTCACGTGACCGCTCCCATCCAATGGGTCTGCAGCCGGTTCCCTACAGAGCCGTCATTGCCAGACAGAAGGTGGGGTGTGTGTGTGATCGCTGTCTCCCTTCTGCCCTGGTCCCTGCCCCCCTTCTGCTCTGGTCCCTGCCCCCCTTCTGCTCTGGTCCCTGCCCCCCTTCTGCTCCGGTCCCTGTCTCCTGTGTGTGTGTGTGCATTGTGTGCCTTGTGTGTGTGTGTTTGCATTGTGTGTGTGTATGTGTATGTGCATGCATGCATGTGTGTGTATGTGTGCATGTGTGTGTATGTGTGTATGTGTGCATGTGTGTATACATGTATGCATGTGTGTGTATGTGTGCATGTGTGTGTATGCATGTGTGTGTATGCATGTATGCATGTGTGTGTATGTGTACTGCTGCCGAGTGCGGGGCTTCAGATCGCGATCAGCTGCTGTGTTTGGGGGGAGGGGGGGGGGTCAGTATTGCTGCCGAGTGCAGGGCTTCACATTGCGATCAGCTGCTGGGCTTGGGGGGAGGGGGGGGGTCAGTAGTGCTGCCGAGTGCGGGGCTTCACATTGCGATCAGCTGCTGGGCTTGGGGGGAGGGGGGGGGGGTCAGTAGTGCTGCCGAGTGCGGGGCTTCACATTGCGATCAGCTGCTGGGCTTGGGGGGAGGGCATCACGCTGTCACAAACCTTTGCCTTTGTGTATCAGTGCCTGTAAATGTGTGTATACAGTATCGTGTGTCTGTCTATCAGTGTATATTCCTGTGTGTCTGTCTAGCACTGTGTATTATTGTGTATCTGTCTGAGTATCAGTATGTATTGCTGTGTGTCTGTCTATCAGTATGTACACTGTCTGTCACTGAATGTCTATGACTGTAGCTAATAAAAATTGTAAAAGTGTAAAGAGAAGGTTTTTTTTCAGTATCTGCAGCTTCACAGTGCTTCTACCACTTTAACAGAGAGACGCGCGCTGTTTCTCTGGTATGTAACTATGCAGAAGCCGTCACTAAGACGCTGTGCCAGGAATGTGGTGTTTACTTTAGAAATTTCCCGCCCACTTGAATTGAAGTCTTGCGAGACTCACGAGCGTGACTTTCACCCGCAGTGACTGAAAATATAGCCAGATGTAAGTAGCTCAGTCTGAAATGGCGCGATTAACACTCGCCAAACATACACTTAGGGGCCTATGCAGAGAGCAGCGAATTTTCGAAATTCGCCATTTTTTGGAGATAATCGCGCAGAAAACAGCAGAAAATGGAGATTTCCGAAAATCGCGCCAATTTTTCATTTCTATTTGTAAAACTCGCCTCGCGGCTGGCGAGAACCACAATCTCGCCAGTTTAAAATATATCCGTATGCAGAGAGGCGCGAACGGCATCTAGCGGCTGTTCGCGCCAATAAAATGGCGCGATTGTCTCCGTTTTGCCTCGCCAAAAAAAACTGGCGCTCGCGGCCATTGCAAAGGGAAAAAAAAAGGCGCGAATTTGTTTTTACATGTTTCCGAAGCGCGCATCTCGCCAATTTAAACTCGCCAGACGCATCCATGTTAAACATAGCAGAATTCGCACTTTTCTGCATATGGAGATTAAAACTCTCCAAAAAAGCTCCTTTTTATGAAATTCGCCATTTTTAAAATTCGCTGCTCTCTGCATGAGGCCCTTTGAGACTTGATTGACGATTTGTCCTTTCTGAATCAGGCTCAATAAATACGCCACAATGTTGAACTTTTACAAGAATGGCAATTTATTTTGCCGTTCCTCTCTGCATAGGCCCCTTAGCTCCTTAAGAACTCTAGTGTGCATGCCATCGGGGCCAGGTGCTCTATTTACTTAAATTTTATTAAGCTACCAATGTACTTCTTCCTCAGTTAACCAATTGTTGATTAATATAGAGGTTGTGGCTTCTTCCAGTGGCACTATTTTTGCAATTGATTCTTCCCTGGTAAACACAGAGCCAAATTTTTTTTTTTTTTAAACCTCTGCTTTTTCCTTCGGAAAAAGAATTGTAACTAAAGCGCTAAAGTATAAATAACTAATTTGTGATAATACACATAGAAACCCCCTTTACATAAAGGTAGGCTGCCTAGTACCTACTGTCTAGTATAGACAGAATAAGAACATAAAACAAAAAATAAACCTGGCGCCAAACGTTCCAAATGGTAAGTCCTGTGATCCTCAGTGAATCTGCACAAATGCTTGACAGGCCATGAAACGAGAAAAAAAGAGAACAAATACAAATCATAGCGTATAACTGCTGGGTAATGTCAGTCTACACTATACAACATATACACAAAGACTCCTAGTGAACAAACTAAAAATAAAATTTATTATAAAATGAACTCTGTCATAAAAGAACCGCAGTATGGCAATGAAGAGCAGCTGGTCATCCGGTGATGGCATTTTCTCATTTCATGGCCTGTCAAGCATTTGTGCAGATTCACTGAGGATCACAGGACTTACCATTTTGAACGTTTGGCGCCAGGTTTATTTTTTGTTTTATGTTCTGCTTTTTCCTTAATAATTTGTCTGCCCATCTTGCACTGAAAGGGTCTTATATTGTCTTTGCTAATATTTTTGTTATTAAAGGTACTTAATGACATTTTTCGGGTTGATCTTACTTTCTGTTGCAATACTTTTTTCCTTTTTATTTTTTTGCTAATTTGATTGCCCTTTTGCAACTCTTCTTACATTCCTTAGAATTCTGATATAATGCCTGTCTTTCTGACTTTAAGAACCTAAATGCCTGCCTCTTCTTTACCATTTCCTCCCCTACCTGTTTATTTAGCTACAATGGTTTAGACTTGTTTCTTTTATATTTATTACCCAAGGGTGTGTGTTTCTAACAATGTTTTAAAAACTGCCCAATTATCTTCCACATATTTCTCTGCAAAAACGTCATCCCAATTGATTCCTTGTAGATTATTCCTCAATTTATTATAATCTGCCTTTCTACAATGTAAAGTCTTTGTTGAACCCATATACAGTATGTTTTTATACACTATTCATTACTATGACATTTGCATCATAGAGTATTAGTCATGCATTTGAGTAACACCTCCTAATCAATATTATAATTGCAATAGTTCACTACGGTTTATTCTTATTTTTTCTATGAGACACTACAGTAATTGACTGTTTTCGTTCTATGTCTCCTCTTTGTCTGCTACAACCAAAATATATTATCCATCTTGACATTGCTACCAGCCTCTCATCTCTGTACACAGTCTTATCTTTGTTTTCATTCCAATCGTCTTCTTTAAATATATAACGCTACAGACATGAGGGGCCCTCTGAAAATGTTAGAATACTAGAGGTGAGCTCTTCTGCAACTAGAAATTACTAATGCTGAGCTAAAGAAATCACAACAATAATAAAGAATAGTTTAGTAGACTGGAACCTTAGATCAATTTTGGTTCTCTGGAGACCTCGCATGGCACAAATCCATCAACTTTGCTTGTTTGTGTTTATGTTGTGTGTCTATCATGGAATATAATCTGGCAAGCATTTATATGAATCAAAATCATGTACTATGTTGAATATTGAATATTTTAATTTCCAGTTCATAATAAAGATGGCAAATTGTGTTTGTCCAAATGTTTTAAATCTAAATTTCTTCTAAAATATGCTTCTTTTTTCCATATGGAATTTTGGAATTTGTTATATGAAATACAGACCACCACCGATGAGGTCGTTATACCCCTACATGTAATTTAGTAGTAGAACCTACGCCACAGGACTTTGGTTGACGGAGGAATCTGAAACCAGTTACACCACTGATGAGGAGTGACGACATCCATTCCCAGCGGAAGAGCGGAGACGCGGCGGCACCTTGAGGCTACTCCTGTATATGAGTATAAACTTATACAATGCTGTTTTATATCGTACTCTTGTGAGTTTTGAATTGTCTTCACACATGTTTTATTACATTTTTTATAAGTTATAAAAATAAATATGGTCTGACAGCCAGTCCAACACTACTAACCCCTATATTCTATAACCCTGAATTCTCCCCAGGCTGGCTCCCACAGAGACTCAATAAATTTAAGACGTTAAAGCTGATGGTAGCTGACGACTTTGTAGATAACGGTATAATTCTACCACTCCAGGCGCTGGAGAAGAAAAACAAAATCATAAATATACCAGTGTTTGGTTACCTCCAAATTAAGCATTACCTGCAATCAGTCTCCAAAGATTCGGCATTCAAAGATTTAACAAATTTTGAAAGACTGTGTAGGAAAGGATATTACTGTAAAGGGCTGATTTCGGAGATATATCTGGGTCTGGCGCGATCAGCGGGTTGTTCGCAACATAGCTATATGATCAAATGGGCAGAAGATTTGAATACAGAGATCGATAGAGAAGACTGGGAGGACATTTGGGAGGTAGCTGCAAAAACGTCAATCTGTACCACTATCAAAGAGAATATTTATAAAATTCTATTTCATTGGTACCTAACCCCGAGCAGGCTGGCTAAGATCTTCCCCGGGTTCCCGGATTTGTGCTGGAGGGGATGCGGGCAAAAAGGAGATATGGTTCATATTTGGTGGAGTTGCCCAAAAATTCAGGTATTCTGGGTCATGATACAAAGATTGATCAGAGAGTACTTGGGGGTGGAGGTTGAGGTGGAACCGCTGACCATGGTGCTGGCCAAACCAATAGATGAATTAGGAACGGCAGAAAGTAAGATGATCACTCATGTAATGACAGCTGCCCGCTGTGTTATTGCGGCTGCCTGGAAAAAGGTAAATGCACCTTCTAGGCAGACTGTCTTACGGAGACTAAGGGAAATAAAGATGATGGAGCTCCTCACAGCACAGTTGAACCAGAAAACTGACAAATTTCACAAAATTTGGGAAATATGGCCAGGAAACTAGGGACCCCATATAAATAAATACAGAAATACCAGACAAATGGGCTCGTCCTACCCCCCCCCCTTCCACCCCTCCCACCCTTCTTTTTCTTCTTTTCTACGTTCTTCTCTTTCCTTTGTTAAGCTCATGAGAGACGCGTGTTATATCAATTATTTTATTTCAGATGACGAACTGTTAATGCTCTTTGTTGTATGGACAAGTGACACTGTTAAAACATCATATGTATTCCAAGACTATATATTTGTTATGTCTCTCTAAAACAATAAAAATAAATTGAAACATAAGTTATCACACGAAGATCGGGCGCTTTTTTCTTCTCATTTTTTCATATATATATATATATATATATATATATATATATATATATATATATATATATATATATATATTTATATATAATATATATTATATTAAAAAAGATATTCATTATGTACAGAGTCATTCAACTCTCTTCAATCCACAGCCACTACAGTAGCAGGCCAAAATCCAGAACAAATGAGTCCCGAACTCCTTAGAACATATCCCAGTCAATCACCACCTAAAAACACTAGTCTAAAAGCAGCATCATTATGGCCTACCAAAGTAGGATGAATCACGACAAAGTTCCTGACCAACATACAGGGTTAAATGAATCATCATGATTGTACTACAGGGATCATAAAGTAAAAAAGTATTTTAGGGATGATTGTAAAGTACATGCTTTATAAACATTACACAATTGTATTTTATTTGCTTTACAAAAAAATGACATATATCATAATGATATTACTACTATTTAAACACCGTAACAACTATGCTATGTATCCTCCACGTTATAAATTGTGGTTTTTTTTACAAGGAACACAGAAGCAAAATATAATTAAACATGAAACTTTATGATAGTAAAACATGAACTTTAAACATGACCTTTATGATAGTAGCCAAAAAAGTTATCCTTTTTTATTTCCCCACACCGATCTTCTAACTTTTATAAACTGTATATACAGTATTACACATGAAACATAAACTTTTGAACTTCCTGTGAATTATTTTCAAATATTGAAGTTTCCTATTTCCTCAGATAATTCAACTTGATCTTTTAGGTTCACATTAAGTTTATATTTTATAATAACTCTGACATTTTGAAGTTCAAAGAACTTCTGGTCACAAACTTCACTTACTATATTTATGCAGATATACATGTATTTACAATTGAATTTTTGTGCAGTGCCGTTTTTTTGTAGAGTTTTTTCCATTCAGATATTCCTATTTCTTGTCACTCATAAATCATATGGCTTTTGACAGGGTCAATTCTTCAATTATTACATCCAAACCCCAAACTGCCTTGTTGATATTATAGCCACATGTACAACCTCAAAAGCTAGTACATGTTTTGGTTTCTATTCCTAGAGCTCGTTAAATGACCTAATGGTTGAATGACCAAAATCACTATAATGTCTCTATGAGAGAGCGAGAGAGACTTTCGGGGGATGGGTAACTTTACTCTTCTTCATTACCAATTATATAGAGTTTTTTTTTTAAATTACAGACTAAGAACTTCTTACATATCTATATTATGGGATGAAGAGAAAATATTACACTATTCACTCATATCGTCCCGTTCTGTATACTTCAAACTTGAATATTTTACTACATATATGAGGCAAAAATTGCCCCAGAGAACAAGATGGTTTCACAAAATTGAGGGACCTAAGCCTAAAACTGAAATAGATTACTTCCGAAGATTAAATACAAAAAATAAAAACAAAAAAATACCGTATCCTTGGAGGCTTGATGGGAGGCTTGATGGATGTGATAGTGAGGTCTGCGACAGGTGCGAGGTTCAGAATGTCAGGTTAGGCCACTCAGCTTAATAGTGATATGGTGATATGTCAAGCTTGTTGTGCTCTTAGGCTCACCTCACAGCTCACCTCGTAGTTGGTAGAGTTGAGTGCCCTGGTAGTTTGACTCAGTAGGTGGCATTGCGCTGGAGCTCTTCACTGGGATGAGGCAGTGAGATCAGCTGCTCCTACTGGGTGCATGGGCACGCAGTTGGTGTACCTCCTTCACTTTCGCCTAGCCGGCGGTGGGATGTCACGTTGCATCCCTTGCGCAGTTCCTTGCGCTTGTTAATGATGTTACAAGGTTCATCCGGAGACTCCCAACTCTCCTCCTTTCAAGCTGACTGTGTTTGGACAGACCTCCCCACCTCACGAATTAACCCTATGCATTTCACAAAACTTCTGTTCGCTTCCTCAGGTGTTCTGATCTAAATGGCATGGGGTGCTTTATTTATAGTCACCTTATTTTTTGTTTTTAATATTTGTCTCTAAATGTATGGATGGTAATCTAACAGATCTTGCTCCACATATGTAGTTCTTCAAGCAATTTTTCCTATTTAGTTTCCGAGGTCAAGACAGTGGGAGTAGTGGTTCCACATGCTGTTTAAAAATATATAGCAAATGTGTTTTGAATTTTGAAAATGTGATGTCAGAGGCCCTATATAAGGCTTTGACGCCTCATTTGAGCTCAAGAACCCGATGAGTCAACATCGTGTTGTGGATTTACAATTGGGTTTTTGGATTAACAGATGAAGAAAGGAGATGAAGAAAAGAAAAATAAATAATTACAGATCAAGAAAGAAGGTGTTAGAAGATCAAAGAAAGAAGAATTTGGTTACCTGGTCCAGATCTTCAGGGTGGATGGTGTCAGATTGAGTTGGATGACGTCGCGGTACGAGAGGTTCCTGATACCCCCGGATTGAATGTATATTTTGTTCAGGTTTTTGGATTGTATATTTTTTATTTTATGTTTTTTCATTGCCCATTGACTGATAATGTATTAATCTGTACCCCTTTAGGGTACAGATCAATACAGTATTAGCGAATGCATTTTTTGGCAAATGCTTGCTTTGTATTGTGTGTTATTTTTTCTATTTCTGTTAATTTGTGGATGTAATTGGTTGTCATTTTTCTGGCTTGTTTTGTATTTTGTTTTTTCTATTAATTAGCGTTTTTAATGAATTATTTCTTGTGTTGGCTCCTGCTTTTAAGTGATTTGTTGGATAGTGGTTTTAATAATTAATTGATTTGTTGGCTACTGGTTGAAATTAAATCATTGTTTAGTTGTTTATTTGTATTGAAAAAGGGAAGTCCTCCAGCGCATAGGTTCAGTTCACCATCCCAAGCAGGTATATGTGGGAGAAAACAGACAGACACACAGAAGAAAACAAAACAAAAGGTATAATATCAGTATGTACTATCAAAATACAGCAGAACCTCACTAACTAGCAAACTCACATTTACATGTGCAGAACCACACTAGAGTTGAGAATGTAGCATTCCACAGCAAAATAGCTTAAAAAGAGTAGAGAAAACGGACATACTGTAGCATAATACGTTTTAATAACAATAAGTAGATGTTGGATTCACTCACAAACGACTCTGTTAAAAAGGCATTGATGACTAGCTTTCCAGCCTTCCGCTCCAGTCCAGCTCTCCCATGTCTGTCCCTCTGCCCTCTAAACCGACGACTGACGAATCGGCTAACCCCTAATAGACTGTAAGGAATCGGGGGAACATGTCCTCTGCGGCGTGTTCCCTCCTTACCTGCTGCAGCACACTTCCCCACTCTGCTTACAGAGCGCCCGGGCACCCGCAGCTCTTCACACTGTGCCACAGAGCTTGGTTCCGTCCCCGGTGGCGGCGTGCGCACGTGATGTGGTGCACCGCTCCCCAGCTGCGTGGCAAGTATTCCTAATGCCACTTGTCTCCTGCACCCTATCCCTGCTTCCACGGAGGCCGTGCTTCCGCTCCGCCCCCTGCCTCATTGGTTCCTGTTTCCTTTAAAAGACTTTCACTTCTGCCTTGCTGAGCATAACCAGTGTAGCCTTGTGTTTCTGCATTTACTGTGCTTTGCCTTGTGCCTTGTTGCTGTGATTCTCTCTGTTGCTTTCTCGTGTACTGACCTGGCTAGACTATAGGACCCTCTCTGGATAAAGATTCCGGCTTGACTAGGACCCTCTCTGGAAAACGATCTTGGCTTGCCCCAGACTACCCGCACCTCTCCAACCACTGACCATGGCTTCGCGGACACCGACCACCCCACTGGCTCCGCCCCCGGACTCCGGCAAGTATCTGAACTAACCCGATTTCTCCAACCCAGACCCGGCTACGCTGACTATCCACTCTCCAGGCACACTTCCGCTGTTGTGGGTGCACAGTATTGTACTTTCCCACCTCAGTACCGGGGTCCCGCCTTGTTCGTGGTGAGCGCAAGCATTACACAGACCTCTGTGAAGCTGCACAAACCAGACCTTGGTAGGCACGGAATTGGAGGGCACAAACCAGGCTGTGAGGAGCCTGAGAGAGCCACCGTCAAGCAGGGACAAAGAGGCACTCGGGAGCAGCTGAGCCAAGTACCACGGAGCAACCCATTAGCTGCAAGGCAGAGGGACAGAAATGGGAGAGCAGGACTGGAGCGGAGGAACACAAGGCTGGAAAGCTATTCACCAATGCCTTTTTAACAGAGTCGTTTGTGGGTGCATCCAACTTTTATCTACTTATTGTTATTAAAACGTTTTCCCTACTCTTTTTAAGCTACTTTGCTGTGGAATGCTATGTCCTCAACTCTAGTGTGGTTCTGCACATGAAAGTGTGAGTTTGGTAGTTAGTGAGGTTCTGCAGTATTTTGATAGTACATACTGATATTTATTTTTTGTTTTGTTCTGTGTGTCTGTCTGTTTTCACCCACATATACCTGCTTGGGATGGTGAACTGTGCTATGCGCTAGATGAATCACCTCCCTGCACTCTAGCAGCAGGACTCTTCAGACACTGGATTATTATGTAATGGTATATACTTTATACATTTTTACTATTGTGTACCTTGGTAGTTGGCTGGCGCTACTTTTTCTTTTCTATATTTAGTTGGTTACTGCTTGTATTTATTTAATTGGTTGGCTAGTGTTTTTATTTATTGAATTGTGTTGTTTAGGTACTTGTGTTTGATTATTGTTGAATTTTGGCCTTCATGCTTTTTGATTAGGGTTACCATTGAGTGCTATAGTGAATTATTATGCCCATTTTAAATGAAGATGAAGGTGTTGTACCACTATGCCAATCAAAGGGCACAGGGTGGGAATAGTGGGTCTGGGGTGGGTGGTTAGGCCTCCCAGGTGACTAGTGGAGGTTAACCCCTTAATTACTATAGGGGTTATTAACCGCTACGGTGATTAAAGGGTTAGGGGCCATTAGATTGTTTTATTTCGTGTATTCTTTCTGACAATGGAGAACATAGCCCTGCAGTATGCTGACGAGGACACCCTTCAGAATGGCAGGGGTAAGTAGAAAGGTTTGTATTTATGCTGACTGGCTAATGTTTGTTTTAATAATGGGCAAATGATCCCACATCTGGATAATAGTTATTTTGTCCATTACTGTACTGTATATGTTTGGTGCGGCGGGGGTGGGGGGAGGTGTATTTATTGAAATGTATGCCAATTTTATTTTTTTAACAGGATTAGTACCGCAGGCCAGCAAGGACCCCCGGACACCCACGGGGACCACACGAGGACCCCAAGAGACCCAAGGGGACCCCTGTGGGGCCCCCAGACACCTGTGGGAACCACCCGAGGGCCCCCAGACACCCGCAGAGACCACCCTGGGACCCCCTCAGGCCTGTGATATGAATCCTGTGTATAAAAAATTAATTATGGTTTTATGTGGGTGCACATGGGGTGGGTTGTATATTGGTGATTATAACATATTGTAATGTTTATTGGGGGCAGTGGGGGTGAGTGAAGGGCCAAGTACCCCCTTCACTCACCCCCTCTTCCCCAATAAAGCTGCTATTGTCCATTAACCCCTTCATGGCCTTAGCGGTTAGCCGCTAAGGAAATGATGTTGATTGTAAATACATTTTTATTGCATGGGATTGATGCCGGGGGTCTCTGGTAGTGATATTAATGGATATCAGCACCGGAGACTCCCGCATCAATCCGATGCAGGAAAAATGCATTTTTTCGTAAGTCTTGTCTCGCTGCTTATCGGCAGGTTATCACTACCTTCACGCCAACTTTTCCTGGCGTGAGGATTTTTGGAGTAAATCGCCCATCTAGAGCCATTATAGGCCTCGATAACCTAATCGCGGTTACTAGAATTGTACGAATTTCAGAACCTGCTGATAAGTGGCTTATCGCCGCTCACTTTGCGATTTTGTTTAAAGGAAATTTTGGGGGGTGATTCAGTCTTTTATCGCCCACTTATGAACGCTTACAGAATCGGAGTAGGTATTTTGAGCGATAAGAGGCTTATGAACGTTTAGTGAATTTTGTATTAAGAGTCCAAGGTTGCACCGATTTGGTTGAAACGTCTGGCAGATCTAAGTTAGTACGTCAGAAAGGTACCCTCAAAATGTCATCAGAATTGGTCAAGGCGTTTGACGTTTGGAGAGCGAACACATGAAGAAAAACACAAACACACAACCAAAGAGGTTACAAAGTCTAGTTGAAGTCTTCACTTTGCTCATTTCGCTCTCTCAATTATATTATTAATATTACTAATAAAATGCTATACAGTTTATATAATAGACACAGAGAAAGTACAGGAGAAGAGTCCAGGTCAGGGAGTTGACTGGGCACACACAGACAAGGGTCAGTCGAGTTAATCATTAAGTTACAAGTTTGATTAAGTAAATAATGTATAAATGTTTGACCTACAGTACTACACCTGCAGCAGCCCTAATCAACCACAGCCAACCCGTGCCTACAACATAATGGCATAGACTTGAGGCTGCACCCTTATTTATATCTTCTTCCTCCTCCCATAATAAATCGATTTGCGGATTTGGATTTTCATAAATCTTAATCTGTCTGTGGATTTTCAGTGATCGGGGGGAAAAAAGACGAATCTGCCTTTTTGAGACTGATCCGTGAAAATTCGCTTTTGAAAGGGACTTGCAAATCCTTGGCGGATACAAATTTCTGTGAACATTTTGCCCATCTCTAGTAAGAAGTACATTCTTGCATTTGATGCAACCACACACAAAAGAATGTAGTGTGTCAAAACAAGTTCATTTTCTCCACTGCTGCATCTCTCTTAAGGCATCTCATTGATAGAGTGAGTAAATGTGTGTGTGAAAAACAGCGGAATATGGAATAGCTTATTTTGTTAATATAAAGTATCTTGTTTATACATTTTTTCAGTCTTAGGTTACAATGATGTAATTCTGTAAATATTTTCTACCATGGGTTATATTATGAGAGGAGTCAGATTGACAAGATGTACTGTACTAATCATGGGCATCACCTGTAAGAGCTTGTAAACTCTATGAACATGTGCCTAACCCCTAAATACAAGTTTTGGCAGCTATTTAGATAGGACGAGGGAACCTACAGTACTAACAACACCTGAGGTTATATATACGAACTGTGCCATGCGTGAGTGCTACTAATTAACAAATTCCACATGAAAATCTGCACTCGTTAGGATAAAGAAGTGTTGAAACAATTCATTTATTCTTACTTTCCTCTTTATTAGCCTGTGTTAAATATGCGGCACAGTAGTTCCTAGTAAAAAATTGTTGCTGAACAGTTTGTGATATTTGGCCTTCAATTACAGGTCTGCAGTAGAGACCAAAACAAATGATATTTTACTCAACATGATAGAACGTTTCTTTCTGGGGTGCATGAGATTTGATCCCAATCAGGTAACTGGTTCTGAAACTCCCATGGTAACTTAGGTTCAAATATAAACTTACTGCCTTGTATGTACTATAGTCTCCTTTGCTCTCAGTGTGCACATCTCATTTGAGACATCAATCTGTACTCACAAAAATAATCAATTTTTTTGTTATTTGTTTTAAAACTGTCTGTACTTAATATAAGTGTAATTCCTGCTGCATTTTGTTATGTTTTTATTTTTTTAGCTCCAGTATTAACTATGAAAATACTGGAAAGAAAAACGAACTAAAAAAACATATAATAAGCACATGACCTAAATATTAAATTACTATGTGATGTGTAAGTGCCTAATGCACTAAAAAATATTTCTAGCTAAATAAGAGGAACTTCTTATTGGTAGGACTACTCTGAAGAAATGGCTGCCAAAGGGGAACCTCACATACAAGTTCTCTCAGGAAACTTGTTACCAAAGCATGACAGAAATGAAAAAGCAGTCCCCGGCGCAATAAACTAATAAAAATACAAAAAGTACCAATCAATTTTCCATACAAATGTCCAATATGAAAAAGTCCCCAAAAAAGGGAAAAAGGTAATGCAGTCCTTAAACGTCTTTTTCACTGGTCGTCCTCATGTTATATAGAAAAAAAGGATTTAAGATTCCTCAGATCCTTGGGGATTATTTTGTGTTCTACAGTAAGTACTTTCTAAGAGTTACTGTGTCCCACCACTGTCTCATTTCTTGATTCAACAGTTTCTCAAGTTTTGAAAAGTTCGCTTCCAAACTTTCTACTTCTAAATCCATACATTCTTTATCATCCGTGAAAATCTCATCTAAATTGTGCCCTCTAAGTGCTAGAGAAAAGTGCCATATTAAATAATGGTCAGCTGCTAATATGTAGAGAAACAATGTAAAAGAAAAACGAACTAAAAAACATATAGTAAGTGCTTGATCTAAATTTTGCTAACTCATTTTAAAGGTTTCTGCCCCAAGTCTAATAGTGCATTGTAACAGGGGAGTAATCCCTGTTCAAGTAATGTGCCTTTAATCTAGCAGTGTGGTGGTTAACTGCTGGTAGTCAATTAATAAACACCACCTGCCTGATTTAGATTGCTTACAAAAGCCTGTCTGTTGAGACAGGAAGTGACTCCTTAGCTCACATGTGAGCTGACCTTTGGAGAGAGCAGAGGTTCTTGAGTCTCCCAGGAGAGACTGACCAAGAGAACACAGATCTCTGGAGCTGACCTGTATTGAGCTCTGCCAGAAGACACAGCATAGCTGATTTCAAGACACAGGGAAAACTTCTTAACCTGAATGCTGACACACCCTGAGGGAAGGGAGCTGAACCAGGAACTGAGAAGATTTTCCCTCCAAGAAACAGATAAGACTTTCATTCTTAAGAGACTTCTTATATCTGCTTATTTCATGCTATATGTTTTGGGGCTGCGAGACATGCTTAACTAAGGGAGTTGTGACTTGCATAGAATTTCACTAGAACCACTCGCAAGTGAATAGAAGCTTTGTTTCCCCCTTGTTTGGATGGTTTCCTAATGTTAAGGAAAAGGCACAATAAAGCCTCGTTATAATTTCACCTTATAAAGTCTCCAATTGTGTACCTCTTTGAACGTCCGTCTACATATGGTGTCCGAAGTGGGACGAGAGGTCGTCTTTGAAGTTAGAAAGGACCGGGGACTTTTTCTGTGAATTTTTTTTATGCTTTTTGCCTACAAAAAGTCTGAGCAACTTAAAAAAAAAAAAAAAAAAACTCTCATGCTGCTGCAGCAGAGACCAGAGTTAAAGGGATACACACCACTGAAACTTACAAAACCACAGATGGACTCTTTGCCCCAGTCCCAAGAGGAGAGAGACTGCTGAAACAGCTAAGCCTTAATTGCCTATCACAAAGTGTAATATGGTCATTGAAATAGGGGTTTTGCCTTCCAGCCATAGTCAGGGTTCAAGAAGTGAGTCAGCCCTTAAAAAGGGATAGGTGTTTGTTGTTTTCAAAAGTTTCGCTGAAGCAGTGAATACAGATGGTGACCCACGAATGGTACTGAGTTTGCAAATAAAGGTTGCCACACCGCATAGGGCAACCAGCTGTGAATGGAGTATATGCAGAAAAGTGTGAAAATTGATACAAGACTGTGCTGAAGCAGGGGAATTTTTAGCAAACAAATGCTGAGTGTAAAATTGCCCTATAGGAAAAAAAGGTATTTCAAAGCCAATTGCTGAGTGTTGAGTTACCCTGCCGGGAATGAAAGAAATAGTCCACTGCAAAGAATGTTTTTTTTTCTGCAAGTAAAAAAAAGTCTGCCTATATATATCTTGGGAGCAAAACAGACACCCAAAGGGTGAAGTGTGAATGCCATAATACCCAAAGATGAGACTGAAAATTACTGAACTCAGAAAGAAAACCAAATTCTGTTGCTGAAGCGGAGGGATTGCACCTAGCAAGTAAATGGTGTAGAGCAAATAGACTTTTTTTTTACCTAGCAACTGCACATCTTGTATACCTGATGGGAGAAAATGCATGCACAGCACTGCTGATATTGAAAAAAAAAAAAAAATTATCCAAGAAAGAAAAGTCTACAGAGATGCCTGTGAGAGCTACGACCTCTACAAGCAAAATATGCCCATCTGTAGGACTAACACAATTGGGGTTCTAGCAAATACAGTGGTAACAGCTGCAATAGCGCCTCCTGAGGTCAGGAAGAAAATTACACCTGATAGCCTAAAAATGGAGGACAAGATGCAGCATTCCTGTAATGAACCCTACCCCACGGAAGAGTGGCCCTTCCAGTCCAATAAAGAGGAAGACATCT
Source organism: Ascaphus truei (assembly GCF_040206685.1). Classification (NCBI taxonomy): domain Eukaryota; kingdom Metazoa; phylum Chordata; class Amphibia; order Anura; family Ascaphidae; genus Ascaphus; species Ascaphus truei. The sequence continues at coordinate 244,280,885 of NC_134487.1, read as the reverse complement.
CTTACGGGGAACCCAAACCGAGTTACACCCACAAAACACCCCAAGAATGGTGGGGGTGCCTGAACTCGGCACGAACAGAAAAGACCGCTCCCTTTGATGACGAATATGATCAGCAGGAGACAGAGCGGGAGCAGTGGATCACCGAATATTTCCGTCAGCTATTACAGTTGCAAGAAAAGCCGGGTGGATCCAGAGACGCTGCTAAAATTTCAAATAAAGGAGACCCCAGTATTCCTGATGGGACGGAGTCATCCAAAACAAAAAAGCGGAAAAAGAAAAGCGGTTCTTCACTTACCGTGGAAGGAACAGACACGTCCGCAGATCCTGTGGAGGAAAAGGGGGACCAAGTTGCCCTGCAGCCTAGAGAAAATGGAGAATTCATCCTGCGGTTAACTGAATATCCAGAGGGCCCAAGGCAGAAGTTGTGTACCCCAAAGAAGTGTCTGTCCAGTGCCAACAGTGAGGAACCCTCAGCCAACCATCCCAGGGAAGTGGAGCTGGAACCAGTGAGTGACGATCCCTTGACCAACCCTGAAGATGCCCTGAAAAATGCCAGGCATGACTGTGATATGCTCCGTGAACAATTGAAACAAAAGGAAGATGGTTACACAGAGCTACAGAAAAATAACGTGAAACTACAGGAATATGTGCTTGCAATGTACTCTTTAGCCAGGACAGAATTGGATGATGTCAAGACTGAGCTAGATACTGCAAATGCTACTATTTCCGCCATGGATGAAAAGCAGAGCCAATCTGATAAAATGGTGGCTACGCTAAAGCGGAAGTATGAGGAGGCACTGAAGCAGATGACAGTCTTCCAGCAAGAGGTTCCCACTCTTCGCATAGAGCTGAATGCCTCACAACAGGAGGTCAACAGTGTCCGGATAGAGGTGGACGTATCTCAGAAAGAGGTTCAGACACTCCGCAGAGCACTGGATGCCTCACATCATGAGACCAACAGCTACCGCACAGACCTGGAAGTTTCCAGAAAGGAACTACACAGTCTCACTGAGGAGCTGGACATTGCTAAAGAAACTATTGCCAATCTTAATACAAATCTCCAAGTCTCCCAGAAGGAGCTTCAGACCCTCAACCTAGAGAAGGATGTCTCACGCCAGGAGACTCAGTCTCAAAGCAGATGTGCGTAAATGGAAGGAGGACTGCAAAGAAGCCCTGAATAGTACAGAGACTGCAAAAGGAGAACATTTAAGATTACAAAGAAAAAACGTAAAACTCAAAGAAAATTTTTTTAATTTGACAAACGACGTCAAGGAAAAAAATGAAAAGTTGCACGAGCTTAAAGAAATAAATAGACTTTTGGAAGGTGAGAAGTTTGAAGCAGAGCACCGACTGCAGAACCAACTGCAAGGTCTGCGTACGCACCTCGAGAAGGCAGAGGAGAAGCAGCGAACTCTGCAGGATGACAATCTGCAGGCTGTTAAAGAAATTCAAGTGCTGCAGGAACGTCTGATGACCCAGTATGTCCCCGCAAAGCAGCATGAGAAACTGAAGGCTACCCTGAGCATCACCAAAGCAACGCTAAAAGCCAAGCTTAGAACCCAGGTGACGCGGCACAAAAGGGAGCAGAAGAAGGTCCAGAAACTGAAACAAGTAACTGTGGCCCAAGCAAAGAAGTTCATAGTGCTTCACAATGCAATAAAAATGTGGAAGCAAGCTCAGAGAAAGCCAAGCATGCAGATAAATTCCCTGAGAAGAGACTTGCAAGATGCACTCAAAAAACAGGGATCTCTCGCGGATGAGAATACAGTCCTACAAGGACAAGTATTGACCCTGACTAAGCATCAGTATCCCACAGCCTCAAAAACCCATGAAGACACGGGTACAGTGAGACCTGGGAATACCGCTCATCTGAAAGACAAGGTTGCAAAATTTGAACCACCTAAACAAGCACTAGCAAAACCTTCAGCCACTCAGCAGGCAACAAAAGAAGGTACACGTGCTGAATTAAAACCAGAAGAATCCTTAGCTGATGAAGCTGAAAAGATGGGACATTCTCTGGAAGTGGGTGTGGAATTGCAACTTAATCTCAAAGAGGCTGAACTAGCAACCCCATTGAGTGGGAAAAGGGCAGAGAGACAGCTTCAAGAGCGGAAAACTCAAAGGGCTGTTTTTAAACGCTCTGCAACTGCTGCCATACAGTATGCCTACAATAAGACGAGCACCCGACGCGAGTGAAATCTCATGACCGCGCACGTAGAAAAAAAGACTATACTTGGAAAAAGTCCTCCTCGAGCGACTGAGGGGTGCTGATCTCAAACACCTTCAGGAGGAGACACAAATAAACTGGAGAAAGGGCTCCAATCCCAGCAGGACTGAGGGTTCTCTTCCTCCATCCACTCTCATTCAAGTCACAGAGATATCTTGAATGAGAGTGGAAGGATGGGCTTTGGCCGTGACAAGCCCGAGCTTCCCACAAACAGGGGAGGTATGTAACAGGGGAGTAATCCCTGTTCAAGTAATGTGCCTTTAATCTAGCAGTGTGGTGGTTAACTGCTGGTAGTCAATTAATAAACACCACCTGCCTGATTTAGATTGCTTACAAAAGCCTGTCTGTTGAGACAGGAAGTGACTCCTTAGCTCACATGTGAGCTGACCTTTGGAGAGAGCAGAGGTTCTTGAGTCTCCCAGGAGAGACTGACCAAGAGAACACAGATCTCTGGAGCTGACCTGTCTTGAGCTCTGCCAGAAGACACAGCATATCTGATTTCAAGACACAGGGAAAACTTCTTAACCTGAATGCTGACACACCCTGAGGGAAGGGAGCTGAACCAAGAACTGAGAAGATTTCCCCTCCAAGAAACAGATAAGACTTTCATTCTTAAGAGACTTCTTATAACTGCTTATTTCATGCTATATGTTTTGGGGCTGCGAGACATGCTTAACTAAGGGAGTTGTGACTTGCATAGAATTTCACTAGAACCACTCGCAAGTGAATAGAAGCTTTGTTTCCCCCTTGTTTGGATGGTTTCCTAATGTTAAGGAAAAGGCACAATAAAGCCTCGTTATAATTTCACCTTATAAAGTCTCCAATTGTGTACCTCTGTGAACGTCCGTCTACATGCATATTTTAATAAGTATGTTCTTTTATCTGTTTTATTCTGTGTTACATTATTATGTTGGGTCCTGGATATTCACTGTTGATCAAGTGGAGGATTAAGCCAACCCCTGTACCTCCATTTAATACGAGGGGTAATAGTGCTTTGATGTTATAATTAAGATCTTCCTCCGCTCTTCCAATTAGTGACTCCTTTAGGCATTTTGTATGATATTTGTTGCAAATTTAGTTTTTTATTTATAGTTCATATGGTCTTAATTTTCCCAGATTATGGGTAAAATAATTTTTTTTAGCTATAAATAGCAACCATTGTCAGCTGTGCTCCAAAATCCCCTGAGGAAGTGACAATCCCTGTCACGAAATGCTGAACGCCGAGTTTCAATCTCATGCTGCGAATGGCAACATTGTAACTATCGAAAAGACTTGACACATTGCACTGCACCATATTTCTCTAATTTCATTATTTTGGGGCATAACCGCACGGTATATGTGTGTGTGGACTTATAGTACCTGGATAGAGAGCATCGGAGATGGCTGGAGCACCGCATGGGTTCGTGGATCCAGGAGAAAAACAGTTGGTCAAAGCACAGCTTGTATCCACCGTATGTATTAACAGAGTATCCTGTAAGTAGGCATTTGTATCTGTGCAGAAAGAGTGTCTGCTGAATCTATCTGCTGCGCAATGGTCTGTTCCTTTTTTTCTATATAACAGGAGGACGACCAGTGAAAAAGAAGTTTAAGGACTGCATTACCTTTTTCAGTTTTTTTGGGACTTTTTCATATTGGACAATTGTATGGGACTGCTTTTTCATTTCTGTCATGACAATACTGGACCTAAAAATATAGCTCTGTACTTCCTGCTGTAGAAGAGCAAGTGAGAACACTTTCCAACTCCCCTAAACTTGGTTTTACGTATTTATTCAAGTGGCCTGTATGTATTTTCAGTAGCAACAGAAGCTACAAAGAAAGAGATTTACTATAATATAAAGTAAGCTTGTGACACAAGGTTGCATTGAAATGGGCATTTCATTCTCACAGTCTCACAGTAGAAGATCCCTACATCAGTCAGCCCACATAACATTTTTCTTCCATATCCAGTAGATATACATAAAGCCACCAAGAGGCCAAACTCAGATCATCTTCATTAACTAAGTGGCCTATTCATTAAACTCTGATATTGTCGATGCACAATTGCCTGAATGCAGCATGCAATTTGACACAATGAAAATCTGGGGATTTTACCATATTCATTCATCTATCTATCGTCGTTTGACTGGCAAAGTTTAGCCCGGGTCTCAAGCCCAACCAACTGGCCCAATAATCAAGCGACCATAAACCATAAACAGATGAACACACACACCAGATACACGCACCATACACACACACCATACAATAAGCAAGCACCGTACACAAAGAATGCTCAGTAATGGTATCCAATATGCTACCAAATAATGTTTATGCCCAAAACTTTGCTACTACTGTAGCTCTGTACATTAAAAAATCCATATGCATATCATTTAGAGATGCATGCATACTATTGACCAGGTCTTGTAAAAAAAATGTATTTGATTTTTCATATTCCAGCAGACTTCATTTTTTGTTGAATATACTTCTAAACCAACCATCTACTGTTGGTCTGGAAGTTTGACAGCAGAAAGTGCAAGATCAATAACAAGATTATAAGTCATCTTGGTTATTTCTAAACCTCACATTTCCCACTAAACATGAATATTCTCTATTGTGTGTTTTACAAAATTCCAAACACTTAAAGGAAATTACTAGTTGACAGTCACAACATTTCATTGGTATCCTTTTAAATCCCAATTTAGAATCCCCCAAATTTCCATAACTAACTGTTCAAATATGTTCTCCTTATTTTGGTCTCCCAGGTAAACGCCCTTTCGCAAGATAATTGCTAGGTTTAGGTCTTCTTGTTTACACTGAATGTGTTTTGTTTATACATCTGGCATTATTCTGGAGATACATCCTGATAAATTCCACAAATTGAATTATGGCACGGAAAAATACAGTCATATCTAAATAAATACAAGGATCAAAATATAAATGCACAGAACTTCCACAGGAAGATGTTATTTATATTCATTATGAAGACTGCCACAGCAGAAATGAGGCAACAAACAAAAATAATTTGAAGAAACAGAGGGGGTGTTTATTAAGGTACAAATTCTCCAGTAAATGTCCTCCTTGTGGTATTAACCCCTCTAACCTCATACCCATCCCCTGTCTATTTCCTTCCCTTCCCCCATTCTCCTGTGCTCTTAAGAATGCCCGCTCCCTTTCTAAGAAGTTCCTGTCTGTACTGTGAATTAGAAAAACAAGCGCAAATAATATTACTAATAAATCAAAAGTAACACAGGTGACATACTATCCTTAATGAGTGCTGCTCCTGACGTAGAATTCAAACCAAATTCAATCAGCAAACGAAGGAGAAACAGGTGCGCAAATCATATCAGGACATGAAAAGGAAAGAGAAAACACAAAATAGTGCAATATTGTCTATTCCAACAGATAATTTCAATGCTGGAAGTTGTATAAAATTTGCACTCACGTGTTTAACGTGAAATGAAAGCGTTGTGGTTATTCAAAGTTACCAACTTATGTCTCCAGACAGGTACTCCAGATCCATATGGAGGGGGGGGGGGGGAATCCATATACAAAAAAAGGGGGAAAGCAAAAATAGTATAGTACTGTTTTTAATTTTTTAAAAACACAAAGTATTCCACTTACATAAGTGCCTTTGTTTGAGAGCATTCAGACCACCCTGGGTCATAAGGTCAGACAAGAATATTCACAGCAGCAGCATCCACTCCACGGCCGTCACAGCAGGTACTGGGCTGATTAAAGTTGTCCTCCACTCTGTTACAGATGGATGGTTGTGGCGCGCGGCGGCAGCACACCCCTTCCCGTCCGCCCGTCTTTACTGTACATGATTTATTCTCTCACTCTCTGCTTCTTTTTGCTATAACCGATATATGGCTCTCTCCGCCTGACTCTGCAGACTGCTCACTCTTATGGTGGTCTTTCTTTCTCCCACACTCCGCGCCTTTATGGCAGGGGTGGAGGCGTGTTGCTTCTGCTCTCCTCAATCTGCCATTACTGAAACCTTCCTATTCCTCCCTCTCTTTTTTCCCCTTCATTTGAGGCTCACTGTCCAGATTTTCTCTTCTCTTCCTCTCCAGGTAGCTGCCATCTATCGCATACCTACCTCTACTCATCCCCCTTCTCTTCCTCTCCTACGACCGCCCTTCTTAGAGACTTCAACTGCCATATTGATGACCCTTCTCTCCCTTGACCTTCCTGCTTTTTCTCTTTAACATCTTCTTTATTTGTCTGTTACCAATGGAGAGCATATATTTCCATATAGTGTGAGCGGCAGGCCCAGTTTGTGTTTTACCAATGGAGAGCAGCCAGCAGCCAAAAGGATGGCCAGTATCTGGACCTGGTTTTCGTGAAAACGGTTATCTCTCTGACTTTTCTATTTCCACCTTTCCTCTCTCTGACCATAACATCATCTAATTTAATCTCTCTCAGTTCTCCTGTTCTTCATCTCCATCTAATGTCTGCAGAGTCCTGTATTCTATTAATCTACTAGCTCTTGACTCAAATCTGCGCTCCTCCCCCTTCTCTCTATGCTCCTCTACCGACTCTGACAACATGGGTACGAACTACAACTCTGCCCTATCTTTCTCTCTTGATCTACATGCCCCTCCTTGTCTCTGACATTCCCACCATTCTGACCCCGGACCTTTACTAAACTGCCATACATACATGCTCCATTCTTTCAC